>NW_006799949.1:3943402-3945806 GCF_000485575.1 Poecilia formosa
CATCAGGATCAGCATGAGCTTGAAATGCATGCTGTAAGGGCTTGTGTAGGGATGCATTAACACTTTCACCACTGTCTAAATTAAAAAAAAAAAAAGTCAAATTTACTCCCAAATCATAGAACTGATGTGAAGAGAGAGAGAGAGAGAGATAAAAAAGTAATTTTTAATGAGCATCAAAGCCAGACAGAATAGTAACAAAAACTAGCTATCACCTAAATCTGAACATTTATAAACTAAAAAAGTAAAATCCTTGAACTGATGGAAAATTGACAAAGGATTCAACTGCAGCACAATGCAGTTTAGGAAACACCAGAAAAAAGGCCATTCTGAAAAAGGATTACAGCAGCTTTGTGCTTTTTTTTTTTTTTTTTTTTTTTAATAAAAGGCAACAGATTAGTAAAAACCTCAGGAAAAATCCTTGAAGTGAAGAAAAACCCAAAGAAAATGAGACACCATTTCAGTTTTTTAAACATTTAAAATGGACAGACCACCTATTTTTTTTTTTCATTATGGGTGCACCCTCTGGGAAGACTTGTCGACTCAACACACTAACTTTGATGTCAATATTTATCTGTTGGGCAATTGTGAGTAATTGGTTTCTCTTCCAATCAAATAAGCAGTTCGATCCAAAACCCAGCAATATATCCAAGTTCCCAGGCAAACTATCCTTGGCTCAATATACCAACGTTTTTTTTATGAATGTACAGAAAAAGGAGTCGAGTGCAAACAAACAAAAAAAAAATAAAAAAATACAGATAAGTGCCGTATAGGTTTTACTGTGAAGGAATAAAAAATAAGTACTTTGTAAAACTATCAACCACTTCTAACTTTATCTCATAAGACATAATTTATTTAACTTTAACAGGCAACACCAAAAAGCAGTTACTTACAGAGAGACACAAAAATGGTCTATTGACCACAAGCAGATGATTTATAGTTTAATTGGCCCTGACCAACTGAAAACTTTAAAATCCAATCTTTTTCCAAGTAGAGGGAGAATTATATAACAGATAGCCACAAGCACAATTTCCTAACAACACTTGTTAGGATGTTCGGGTATTCTGTTAGGAAACTGTGAAAGTTTGTACTAAGAGAAGAAAACTCGATCTTACCCATTTTCAGGAGAACTGAAGTGTTTACAGACTAAATTAAAAAAAGCACATGCAAGTAGATATAGGAAAATGTGTAAGACAAAATTGTTTTTTTACAACATGTCTGGAGTTTATTCAGGTTGTGAGAGAGAAAAAGGGAACAATATGTTCAAGCATGTAACAGAAAGACTGAACAAAGTATAGTCAAAGTACTGTTTTATTCTTGAGTTTTCAGTGTGATGGATCTGAAAAGATTCAATAGTGACCATCCTAATCTCTAGTCTAAAATGCTAAAGACAGACTAAATGTTTACTACATAATCATTTGTCTTTGTGGAACAGCCACTATGAATCAGTTTTACATATATTTTCAGACAAAATGCAGAATAATGTTACCTCTGTGGTTATTTTAAATAAATAATACAAAAAGAAACAAAAAAGAAGATTTTAATGGCATCATTCTATCAAATTATAGTTACATAGAGAAATTTGAATTGGCCCAAGCTGATATTGGCAGGTGAAAGTTTTAAAGAAACTGAGATCAGAAATCTAGCAAAAAAATGTTGATGGCTACATAGGAGTTTGCCTTGTAACTGGTGGATTCCCGGTTTGGGGGACTCCCTTGTTCTCCTGGCAACGTCAACACTCAAGTGGAGGGACTATGTTTATTGGCTGGCCTGGGAATGCCTTGAGATTCCCTCGAACGAGCCGGTCCTGATTAGAGGGAAGTCTGAGTCTCTCTGTTTAGGCTGCTGCCCCCATGACCCGACCCTGAATAAGTGAGCGATAATTGATTGATCGATGAATGGATTAATTGATGAATTGATGAACAGATAGTTTAAATGGTTGGTTAGTTTCAGGGATGGTCACCTTTTAACATTCCTTAAATAATTACTTTCCAAAATCAATGAAAGCATAAAAAGTAATTAAGATACTATTTACCTTAGGATACAACACATACCTCAGTCTTTTTTAATAGGTTTTAAGCAGTTTCACTTTAATATGCGTTTCCATGCGAGCTTCTGCACCTTCTTTGGCATTGCTATCGTTGTTTCTGCTTTTTATCCACAAGTACTGGATGGAAAATATTGGGTTTTGAAAACGAGAGGCATTTGAGTGGACAATATAAAAATACCCCTGGAATAAATCTGCATTTTCTGTTTAAAGACAATTTTATAACTGTAATCCGAAGCTCCTACTGATGTACAAGTCAAATATGCATAAGTGTGCAGAACGTGATGTTTTTGTAGTGAATAAATTAGGTCTAGAATTTGCATCAACTATTCCCCAAAAGATCACTTTGACATTTTTGCT
>NW_006799949.1:3948716-3988567 GCF_000485575.1 Poecilia formosa
ATATTTTATAAGTTATCCTAACTCTTGTTTGCATTCCGTAACCATAAACGGTAAAAACAAATTAACGACAACCATGCAACCATTTACAAGTGGAAAAGAGGGAAAAATGCCTCTTTCCCAGTTTCTCCTCAGGACAAGATATTCTTAGATGAGAGATGCTGTGCATATTTAATGCATTATCACATTTTCAATCTTAATTAAGCTGGAGGGAGGAAAAGAATAGAAGCTGAGAGGGAAGACAGTCATGTGATGTACAGAAGGACTGCTTGGGCCTGATACCAATCTCTCATTCCTCTGTATCCTTCATCAGATAAAGCTGGGGATGGGCTGTAAATAGGTCAGTGAAAGCAGCGACGAGGATATACACATGAAGACCAGCTGTACAATATGATGAGGAAAGAAAAAAGATGAGCTATGTAAGGGGTCAGAGTATTCATTATTAAGAGTGAATAAACAGTTTGGTTTAACTGCAGAGTAGACACGTGTCTAAACAATGTCAAAAACATATCAAGGAAAACATCGACTTTATTTTATTTTTATTTATTTTTTTAGGCTATTTCAGCAAACAACGGCTTTCTGCTTTCGGCGGCGATTATGTAAGAGAATTATATGTGCACAGCCATACCCCAACTTTAGAGCTTTGAAGAGCATCTGAATCAACAAAGTATTAGTGTGGTGCTGTAAGGTAAAATTACTGCAAATGGGCCATGTTTGACTAAGCTCTATTCACAGGAATCGGGTACGGTGACATAAGGTCTCAGAGGGGATAAATGTCACACTGTGACAAAATTATTCTTAGGCATTCCAGAGAAGTAACAGTCATCATCTCTAATTCAGCAGCAGGTAATTCAGGTGTTGGAAAGGGTGATGCTAACGAGGGATTCCTGTTGTGTAAGATTGCTGGAAACGAGAAACCCCATGGGATGTGATTACAGTGGGAAAAAAACCAGCTTCTTGTATCTCCATGTAAAGATTATTTTCTTATTTGAAGTTCTTGGTTATGTGAGGTTGGAGGACAAAATAAAACATTAAACGTGAACATTGTCCAAGTCATTATTATCAGTGGCTATGACGGTAAACAATAACAAAGAATTATTTATGATCTAGAAGGAGAATTTATGGACAAAAGGTTTTCAGTAGGGGCTTACGTGACGCTACAGTGTTTTTGTATAGCAAGAATGTTTTCTATAGAAAAGCAATGAAGTTATACTATTATAAAGATCTTAAAATCTTTCTTTAAAGCAACATATACAAGTGTGGAGATGGGAATGACTGGAAATGATTCGGAAAAAGCAAAGTCGCAATCTTTCTCCTTATTCTAGCAAATAGAAAACGTTTTAGTAATTCCAGTTGGCCTAAAACAAGAAACTATAGTCTGGAATGTCAGAAAGTCAGGGGGGAAAAGCTACCTTTATAAACAGGTTGTGTAAATATCTGGTTTCCAACTGTAGAAGTCCACACTTCACCCTGTAAACCTGTTTAGTCTTGTATCTAATATCAGATTTTTGCAAATTGCGATTTGTTTTTATTGATCACCATCATCATCACTGTTGGACTTCATTTTTCTTCCCTCTTTTATTACCAGTAAAACATAAAAACACAGTTTTCTGCAAAAGTCTACCCTTTATATTTTTGATGATCCATGCTACTCCATGATTATTATGCAATTTAAAACGTTTTTTCTAAAGTATATTTTGACTAACTTTTAAGAACAAGATAAGATATGACTTCCAGATCAGAATAATCACTCAGTGGATCAGGGAGTCAAAGATCCTGTCATCCAACTGAAATAGGTTGAGACCCTGGCATTTTCTTACGTATACAGTAATCCGTTCTTGTTCCCATTTTCCAAGATACTCCTCACGATGCACAACCTTGCAAAGCAAAAAGTGCCAAAACCTTTAATAGCGTGAAATCCTTTCACAGCAACTGTAACATTTGTCGTATCATAGTATTAATAGATGGTGTGTGCTTGGACTGAAAAGCCCAGATTAAAGTGCCAGCTCATTTTTCTTTCTTTTATTCCAGCAGATAAAAAAAAAAAGTGGATACTCCCAGAAGCCTCTGCAACATAACAGAGCTGCTCCCTCTGCTACATCTCATCTGTAAAGTAATCCTTGTGTTCTCCATGAGTGGGCTTAAGCATGTGTACACAAGTGCCACACTGTGACAGGTAATGTTTCAGAAACACGGCTGGCTTTTGACAAAGCAAATAAGCAAACGTGCCTTTAAGTGTGATTCTATGGAGATGCCATGTGAGCACAAACGAGGGAGAATGCTACATTTATGATTCAGAGTGAGTGGAAGTAAAATTTAACTACCTCAAAGGCTGTCAGAAACCTGACTAAAGGCATCTATCACGTAGAGTGTACCATCTGTATTTCACATGCTTCCTGCCTACAGATTCCACTCCAGTACACAGCTCTGTCTAAACGACTGGCGCCTTATACCTGATGTCTTAGATGCAGAACTTCTGCAAAACAACTGAAAAAAGCCTGATTTCAGAATTGAAGTAGCCTCTTGGATGAGAGGAAGAACATCATCAGGATAACAAAATAAATCTACTTACTGTCATTTAAAACCCTCAAAGTTCATACATAAAATGTTCACTATTTTCTACATTACTCTATATTTCTTTATGCAGAAATTGGGGCTGAAAGGCAATTCATGATTTTCTACAGCTAGAATTCAGATTTTTTTTTGTCCGTCTTATGACTGGGAGTACTGGAAAAATCTGCCTTCCCAGTTTGCACTTTAACAAGCCGAGTATCAGCTTGTTATGCTGACAGCAGAATGGTTAAAAAATAGTCTGTATTATAAACAATTAAAAATGAAAATACAACTAAACTTGGCAGTAATTAATTTTATATTTTTAAATCTATAAAAATAAAACATTCTAATATGTATTTAAAACATTGCTGTATTTATGACACCCAATATGTAATATTTTAGAAGTAGTTAGTTTAGCTCTTGGTTTTTTGATATCACGTTGCACTTTTTATAAATTGTTGTATAAATGCAACTGTAAATTATATTTTACTGAGTAGTGCATGGTGGTTGAAAAAAAAAAGACTAAAATAAATATGAAGCTAAAGGTGAAATATTGAAATATTTTTGCTTTATTTATCCAAACTGTGATTTGTTTTTTTGGGTTTTTTTTTTTTCTTTTTTCTTTGTTGCAAGAATAACTTACCAACATCACAAACTAAAACTACCCTTTTGAGAAAAACAATTGGTATTCACAGGGCAAACCTCGTGCCAGATCCTTGTCGCTGGGTCACAATAATCAGGAGCGCAGCCATTGCAAAACATAATACACAGCTGACAGCTGGCACATTCGCTTCTGTTTGATTGGGACCATATGGGCAGCGGTGAGGGGCTGACATGACCTGAAAAACCCCTGGTAGGATTTAAATTACAGGGCGTTCTTCAGAAAGCCAACACCCCCAAAAACACGATGGTCCTGGAGTGACCACTGCTGCTTGCCAAACAGCTTAATCAGGTTTATCACAACAACATTTGGAGGCATGGAGCACCTGTAAAGTCTGAGTGCAGCACAGTAAAAAGCAAGCTGGACCTTATATCGGCACCGTGTGTCTAAATACAGTGGGTAGGTTTTGTAAGAGCTGAAACACAATAGTTTAGACTGCGGGCGTTCTAATGTAGATGTCCAGCAATTATCCTAGCCATTAAAGGTTAAGTTTCTATCAGTGCCCACTCTCAGTCTGATACTTTCATTGTCCTACAGCTCATGAAATGAAAATACTGAAAAAGAAATGTATTGTTACCCAAAGTAAAGTCCTGATGAGCTAAAAGGTTGTGATAAAAAAATAATCAAAATAATAATAATTAGTACTAAAAACTATATATTTAAGATGCTCATTTATACCAAAATCAATACAGACTGAGTCATTATCATGTCCCTGAGCTGGCTCACAATTTTACACAGCAACACTGCGGACACACAGGCACTTAGCCCCTTAACTACCTTACAGGAGATTTCCTGATCAATGATAACTGATTAATGAGTTGGTCTAAAGTTGATTGACCTTATTGATCGACTAACAATTAAAGCAATCATTTTCTTAAAAACCTGAGTTCTTTATAGTATTAAACAGGTCAACTGTTGTCCCATACATCGAAGGCCAAAGTTTCCATATGAATTAAAAGAAGAAGCGGCACATAATTGTGTTTCAACATATTTTTGGTGTAAGATGTATTGCATACTGACTGAATAAACAGAAAATAGTGTTTTTCTCAGATTATTAAACGTAGACATAGTTATAAAATGCAACAAAACGGGAACTTTTTAGGTTGCTGAATAAAAAAAAAAAAAAGAAAATACTAAAATATATGAAACACCTAATTCAGAAACTGAACAGAGTGTTGTTTAGGATCATAGACTGTACTTGCCACTGTGTCAAAGAAGTGGAAAGCAGTACCTGTGAGATAGCTCGATCTGCAATAGGTGGTGAGAGCAACACTTTGAGCTGTTAGTTGTGCTCCTTCTTGTTGTAGCGCGCCTCTAAGCAGGCGGTTATGATTCCTCTGGAAGGAATGTTAAAACTTGGCTCCAAGAAGTGCATTAGCTCACGACAGCCTTAAAATCAGCCGAGTTTATTGACATCATGTTCTAATGTTTCCATGTAATAATGCTCTCCACTTTTCCGTCATCACATTCTCACATTCTCACCTCCGCACCACATCAGAAATTTTTGACCGAAAAGTCAACGCAGCACAGCTAAATGAGCACCATTAAGGTGAAACTCAAGAGTTTACATTTCAAAACAGTCCATTTTGGATCTCACACCTGGCGCCGTTTGGACCGTTTCACTTGTATGTTCGGGGGCCATTCAAATGATTCAAAATCCCTCACTTGTCCATGTTGCTACATTTGTGGTGTAGTACAGTTCAAAACTAATAGCAGCATAGTAGCTTTGGTGAAAAGACACCAGTTTATACTGGTTTCTGTTTCAAACTGCCCTGAAGTAAAACTTAAAATCAGATTGATGAGCGGCCGGACGTTCATCTGCAACATGCCTTTCCATATCAATCAATGTTACCTTTCACCTTGACATTACTTTGTATCAGAGTCTGCTCCTTCTAGCCTAAGGGTATTTGTTGGGCTGAAAGCCCTACCCCAAGCCCAGAGGGAGCCCCAGTCAAGTCCCTGTTAAGTTCAGGAAGTGGCAAGTTAATGTGCTATTGGGTTTGACACATACTTGCTCTCCCACTTTTGGTCTGATTTTTTAAACAGAGGCTACTGTAACTATAACGTTGAAGTGGCACTCTAAAGAGCCAGCGGGTGCAATTAGAGTTCTGTTTTTGTTGAACAAGCAAAGGTACCCTTGCAGCCCATAATGAGAAAAAATAAATAAATAAAATAAAGTATACTTTCTTGGACCACATTTTTGCTTGAATGCAGCACACATTTAGATGTTGCACTGCATTTTAAATTCCATAAATTCTTCACAAATATCTCCACGTCAGATTTTCTAAAATTCTGAAAGATACTAAGTTGAGTATCCATGTGTAAAATCATATTTCTGATGCTACCCAAACTGTAGTCTGGAAAATCTTGATATTGGAGATCTTAAACAAGCAACTGAAACGGTTGGTCAAAAAAAAAAAAAAGTAAATTTAGTTATAGCATCAGCTAGGCCTAAAAAGGTTGTTGACAGCTAAAGCAAAATACTGCATTACTTCTCCTACAAACATAGTTCCTAAAAAAATTTCATGTTAAAAGTCCATATGTTTCACAACTGAAATGTGCAGATTTTTCAGCATTTTTAACGCATTTCATGTTATTCTTTAGGTTACTTGAGGTTGCATGGACTGCCAGGTGTGGTCTACAAGAATCCAGGCTTGTTTCAGCCAGAAACCTGCTATGTTCTTTGAGCCATCCCTCATCTGTTTTCATGAGGTGGCACGGTGAATTGACCTGCTGAGGCAGGCCACTGCCATCAGAGTGAGATTGTGCACAGTCTTGTGTCAGTAATGTGTCATTTGTATCATCCACGTGGATGCCAAGAGCTACAAGAAAATTTCAATCGAAACAAGATAATGAAAGGTTTTCACTTCAGCTGTCATCTCCACCTGAATACATAAGCCTCAATTTTAAAACTGCTGAGGTAAAGAAGCAACAGAAAAACAACAACCAAAAAAAAACAGGAATGCATTCTGCTTTTTACTCATGTTTGGCCCTTTGTTGGCACTTTCTAAGAAGCAGTAAATACCACAGAAGAAAAGTGATTTGTTTCAACAATAGTTTCACACTGGATGAAAGGCTTCCACTGAAATTATGTCATTTGCCATAAAGAATACTAAGCCAAATATATTTACAAAGATTTACACCAAACAAAACTAACTGCTGGTACAGTATAATCACACAACGAAGATGGATTTCACAACCGAACATATGCTGCAACAGAGCAGCCAGCTGGACGCCCGTTTACATCACACAACACTGCTGACATTTCTTCAAGATGCAAACCCGACCCTTACACCTTGGATTAATACAATGTTATTTTAATGTCGTGTTTCTTTGCAGAGTTACACTAAGCTTGGCTTCTCTTGAGTAAATGAAGTATAACTCATGCGACTGAGCAGTGAATTTGAGCCATCAAACTGTGCTGTGAAAAAAACAAACAAAGTGAAATTACAAAAATGTGTTTTGTGTACTGTGAAATAAACAGTGGGACCTAAAAAAAAAAGTGCTTTCCTTTGACAGATTGTCAGGAAATCTTTCAAAGAAAGAAAAAAAAAACAACCTATTAAAGAGACAGAACGAGGAAGACGATTGATTTTTATGGATTCTAGCTTATAGCGCTCTCTACCGACACACAAGCTCAGTCATAACACCGTTTATAGCATGTTGATGATAGTGCAACACACAGGTCTGAAGTCATATGAATCACATCTTTCTGAGGTACCTGCTGTGACAAAACCCAGGGAGGTCTGATTAAAGCTGCAGTCTGCCTCCAGTCATTTAAACCAGCAAGCCTCTACTTTATATGGTGTAGCCTAAAGGCACCATGTCAGTTTGCTTTCTTCTGCGGCAACTCTTCTATGCAACAAATAAGGTGTTAAAATGGAAACAGGACATAGGGCAGGAATAATAAAAAGAAGCACATCCTTCAAAACACACACACACACACACACACAGAGACACACAAATAGCAGACATGCAGACAACTGAATTCCAACATCGTAGATCAAGAGAAGAAATGTCTGCTTTCAGAAGATACACAACAGCAGAGGACTAGAGGCTATCCTCTATGTACCTTTTACGATGAGGTTGAGTAGCTTCGGCCGTGGGTTGCGTTCGCTCTGAATCGAACATGTGTATTGGCCATCATCAGTAACATCCACTTTCTGTATCTGAAGGCTGTACTCGTGTTTGTCTCCAACACTGGACACTATGGACACACGTGGGTCCACAGACCACTTGTCGTCCCCTGCGAAAATGATGCTTGAGCGGTTCAGCCAGGCTCCTTTAGAGATCCCATCCAACAGGTAGCACCTGGATTGAGAGAAATAAATAAAACTTAATCTTTTTTTTTTCTTTCTTTCTTTCACATATGGCTACAATTTTTGAAGTTAAAACTACAGTTTATCCTTTTGACGCGTGCAATTTGTTTGTTTGCATGTTATCAATTATTACACACCACGCTCTCTGTGATACGACATCATTCTATGGTGAAGTTTTCCAGATAAAGTGAAAGAAAAAGCTAAATAATGGTTAGTCATGGGGAAAATCCCTGCTAGAAATACTAGACTTGTAACTGGAGCACAGCTTGATCTTCCAGCAGGACAGCAATCCCAATCAAACAGCCAGTCCTAAAATGACATGCTGTAGCTCAAATAATCTGAATCCAGCCTAAATTTGAGTCAAAATCAGTGAAAAGTGATTTCTTTTTATAGATATGAGTGAAATTAGCAAAACTGCTTTTTCTCTAGAAATACAAATATGGTGCCGATAGACCATAAAACACTAAACGTTGCACACATTCCACTGAAGTGAGTGGTTGTTGCCCGTCGAAATATGGACAGGTTCAAATTGTATGAATAATTTTGCACGGCCTATTTACAAATAAAACTCCATCCATCCATCATCTGAACACAATTATCCTGATGGGAACTGATGCCTATGTCCGGTGACCATCGGTCAAGAGGAGGGGTATGTCCTGAACAGGACACCAATCCATGACAGGGCTACACAGAGACCTGTAATGGACTGTGTGTTCATCACAGGATACAAGATGACCTGTAATGGACACAAGATGTCAAAAAGTGACTGGAGTTTATGGAACATAATTTCTCTAAATTAAAATACATGTGTAGGATCTTTAAAGCTTAGGACAATAGCTTGTTAGTAAATTTGGTTTTGATAAAATAACTTATTAGTTGTGATAGATTATTATTCATTATTTTTCTTTTGATAATTATTAATAACCCTCAATAACTCAGATTATTAAGGAGATTTCTATGTCTTATGTGAGAAATGTGACAGAGAATGTTCCCTTAGTTTTAACATAAATTTAAACCTCTGACATGTTTGAAGGCTCACTGGACCTTCAGGTGATTTATCATTCATTTTCTGTATTATTATGAAATTATAAGAAATTCACAAGACAGTAAGGTGAATTCTTTTAATTCTTTTTTTTTTCTTTTTGAAAAATGCCCACACCACTGATCATATTTTTTTTTCCCACTTCAGAGAAATAAAGAAAATTGCTATGCACAACAAACAGGCATTTAGAAAATATTAAAAGGCAGCATGACAAATTGTTAATATTAGTAAATATAATTATTCAAATCACATAATGGGTTCAGACAGAGAAAAAAATAACCCAATGTAGAATAAAATGTGACCCTCACAGCAGTGTTAGCAGCTGGAGAAAGACAAACTTCTGCAGGGAAGGCACTGCTATTTCCAGAGCAGCAAAGCAAAAACTGCCTCATGCCACACCAACACAAAGTTTCTGTTGCTTTCCATATTTCTTCATGATGTACACTCGCACATCATTGCTGTTAGCTCCTCTCAGAAAACTGCTATGCAAAACACTTCAGGAATTGAGATATTTATGTCAGCTCCACTTAGTTTTTTTAGGCCACAAGCAAAGAAAACATGGCAATAGGGTATTCGTATGAAAACATGACTGGACAAAGTTTTTGTGTACATTCTGAGTTTTGAACAAGTATGTCTCTAACTTGCGACAGCATACAGTATGAAATATGAAACCTTTTAGAGCTCTGCAAAGTTTCAGCCTAACTATGCAACTGCTGAGTTATCTATAGAAGCTACTGAATAAATTGGACAATCTGTTAAACATTGAACCTCTTCGGTCAATATACATTTGTTTTGTTAGAAATTTCAGAATGGTATGAACTGAAGAAATCCAATGATACTCCATGACAAATACTGTGATAATGAGCAGTAAAAAGGCAATCAAGTTTGGCTCTAAAGCTATTGTCGACATGCCAAGCAGGACTGTCGGCACTGGTGGAAAAGCCACCAAGGAAATCGGTTTGGCACAATAACAAAGCACCAATTCCATCTGCCAAGAAAGCATCTGTCAGGAAGAAGGATAGAGGACAATAGTCTATGTAGCTGACTTCTCCCCAGAGAGCATAGACAATGGACAGGTAGAAAAATTAAATGAAAGTTTAAGTCAGGAACAGAAACGCAGAGACTCAGACATCCCTTGAGCTAAGGTTTCCTTCTCCTTAAGGCAACATTTTTTTTTTATTTCTGTTCTAAAATGTTGAATACAATGTGCTTGATATTTAACCTATGACAGAGTTTAGAAGATACAAATAAGAAAATTAGTGCGACTTGCAATCTGTTATGGTCGGTGACCAGTCTAATAAGTTAAAACATTACAGGCCAATAACATTAGCATTTTATCTGAATTCAAACGCTTAAGGAAAATTTTTATTGTCAAAAAAGACTAAGCGTCAAATCATTCACCCCCCTGCCAAATTAAAGTTTTAAGCTAACTATTTTTGAATACATTTTTTTTTTTCTGATTCCAAGTAATAAACATGTTTTGAGTGGCAAAAGCAGAGCAAAAACTGGAATCTCACACAGAATCCATGGCAGCAGCAACATTTAAGGCCGACTTTCAAACCTCAAAGACTATACCTGTGGAAACATGCCATGTAGCATTATAAAAAGTATGTGATTGCTGTGATGACAATATTTTCCACATATTTTAATTTTGCAATTAAGTGTTTTCCTGCTTTTAAGTAGTACTTGGATCACCACACATCCCGGTGAAGTTTGCCACCCATACTTCCGGCCACACATCTTCAGTGACTCAGAATTTAAAAGGCAGTTGAGGGAGCAAGACAAAGTAAAAAAGTACATTGACCTCTGTTCAGCACAAAGCCCGACAAGAATAACTTTTCAACAAATTGCTGGGCCGTCATCACTATATTATTACTGTAAGTATAAAATACAGTTTCTCCATTCATCTCGTTTGATTCCACCTGATTTCTCTGCCTGCTTTTCAGAGTGCACTTCTTTAAAAGCCAATACTTTCTCTGACTAAGGTTTAAGGGTAACTGTTAAAAACTATTTTTTGTCCAAAAGAAAGCTAGAGCAGTAGTGAGCCTAAATACATGACAGGTATTTGGAGAGAAGTGTTGATAATTAAACTTATCAAGTTTGAGTAACCCATTCAATTCAAATGTATTCAAACTATGCCAAACTTTTCAAACAAGATGGTTAAATAACTTGCTCTTTGCTGTTGCTTTTCTGTAGTTTTGAAAAGCATTTATGAACCAACTTTCAGGGACACATTTGTCAGATACAACATTTGAAGAATCTTTCCTTGATGTTCTCTTACTGAGTTAGCACTTCTGGTCCATTAATTTCTGAAAGTTTCTCACCATGGAGCCATGCTGATGGCTGTATTTAAACAGCCAGTCACAGTCCACCAAACCAGGCAAAAACACACATTTTACTTAGAGCAGTATGATGCTAGCACTGCTAGCTGAGGCTGAAATGATCATCTGTGTAAAATCTTAGAGCAAAATCTGGCCCAAAGCTCACTCTAATCCATATAACAACAATTGTCGATGTTGCACTACATGCTTGGACCAACTTATGTTGGATGTAATATGAAATGAAGAAGTGCCAAATCTTTAACATGAGTGAAAACAACAAGCATATACTACCCCAATTACCAAGCATAAAAAACTTTTTACAAAAATTAGATTGATTTTTTAGCTTTGCTGTCCTAATACTGACTTAGCATAAAAAGGGATTTCCAGGAACACAGATACAGTTTTGCATATCAAAGGTCACACTGCAGCACTCAGGCCGCAGTGAGTTACAGGCTAGTGCCCCATAAACATCTACATACCTTATCTTATAATCATGTGATCTATAATAATACAAATTAAAATCTCTAGCAAACTGTGTCTTACTGTAGGATATCTTTTCAAATCATCACATGTCCAAACAAACTCAGTAAGTTGTTTAATTTCCAGCTATTATCCTCACAGGTGTGTATCTTTGTAAAGTTCTGTTTAGCTTAATTTATTTAAAAGCAATTATCTCATTTACATGCACATTTCTTAGAATCTGCATCTGCTACCTTTCACAACTGTAAAGTTCTTTACCTTGTATATTTGATTGTCCTTTATGGTCTAAGTCTTCTTTTTATGTGTACAATGTTTACATTTATCTGAATTTGTGTGCTTCAGTTTGACTGCTGCTTTGCTGCTCATACAATGAATTTACTTTTCTAAAGTCGCCACAATACTTGATTTTTTCTATACTGGAAAAACATAAGGTACTGACACGTATTTATTATTCTGTCCTGCCTCAGCTATTCAAACGTAGTGGAGTTTAGCTTGAAACCAAGTGCATGATTGCCTCAGTGATACAAAACAGCAATTTGGAAAATTGGCCTTAGAAATGTCAATAATACTAGTTTAATATAAAATATTAACAGAAAATTAATGGGATTTTTTTTATTATTTGTATTTTTTATTTTTTTTTACGTTTGATTCTTCTGTTGACATTTTGTTAACAGAAAATGTCAACAGAAGTAGCAGTTCTTCTTGTAGCTAGAAATGAAATTAAAACCAAAATCACATTTCCAAAACGTAACATTTACTATTGCCACCACAAAAATAAGCATATTATAGTTTCAAAGCACAGTCCTGCCATCAGGTAAGTCTTTTTCAGCCACTTTCTCTGGGGGTTTCCCTTTGGTCATGCATAGCAGCACAGAACCGATAACTTTGGTGGCCTTTGCTTTCATCAATCTCTTTCAGGAGCTTCTGTCTTGAATAAATTCTGCCCAATTAGTCCTCAGGCATCGAAGTTTCCATTCTGCAGCATGCACCAATTATTACTTTTATTCATCCCTGCTTCATGCGAGTGAATGCTCAGGCACCGGGCTTACAACAAGACATTTTCTTCAAAACTTAAATACATACAATATATTAGACTTTGGACCAGAGATCAGGACGTGATTACACTAAAATGATGGAGAGAAAAGTCATAAGATGGTATTAAAATGCCTTATATGAATATCTAATGAGTACAAACCATTAATTACAGTACAGCAGCAGGTCAGAGGTACACACTGTAATCCGTTTAGCCAAACTCGCTGAATCTCTTGATTGGATGCCATTTTTAACACTCTGAGTATTCTGACCCAGATTCCTACCTGAATAAAACTGTTTTTGTTTTTTTTTGGGATTCTTGAGGAATAAATATCCTTCTGGCACCAACCCCACATATATCCACTTGTAAACAGATTTCTCATGTTTCACAGTGTCGTAGTTTGCAGTCAGCAGTATTTTCCTAAGACAACTGGCAGAGTAAATGACTGTATTTAAGGAGAGGTCTCTAGGTTTTATTAGGTGTCCTGCTATGTGCCAGTTATCCAGGTACAAAACCAGTACCGTTTAAACCTCAAAAGTATACTTTATGAATCTCGAGTTTAAGGAAAACAAATATTAGAATTATGCCTAGCTCAGATTTGTAAGAAATACATGCATGTTAGCAAAATGCATTTTCACAGCAGTAGAACCAGTGTTTGTTTAATTAAAAATAAATTAGGTAATGTTACTTTTTTTTGCTTAATAAATAAAAAATAAAGTCATCTAAGGTTTTATACAGTTAAAAAACTGTTTGGCTAATGACACTAGCATGTGGTGGTTTGCTTGTTTTGTGTCAAGATCCTAATTTCATAACGTAATTGTAAAAAAAAAAAAAAAAGAACTTAATTACATCAAGACCAGTTTCATGTATAGTCTGAACAGCCATTCGTTTATGGAAGAAATACTCAAATTTTACACCTTTAAAGAGAAATGGTCCATTCCATCTTAGGCATTTTACACATAAAAGGTGACTGCACCCCTCTCTTCACAGCTTACGGAGCCAGTTGCTGCCCTGGAGTGCAATGAATCATCAAATGAGAAAATGCATTTCACATTGACTGACTGGATGTTAAAGCACAAGTAAGAGGAGACCAGGAGTGATCAGTCTTTAAAAAAAAGTCCTTTTATTCAGTGAAATGAGCAAAACGGATATATTTTTACCAAGAACGTAATTTTAACACAAAAAAATGGGGGGAAAAAATATATATATTAATATTTCATAGCTTATTTGTATCAATAGATTAGCTTGAATCAAATTATTGACAAATCAGTTAATCTTCCAAATGTGAACACCAGGCTCTCTTGTCTTGCCCTTTTTAAAGAAGTGGAAATACATTAAATTTCCACATTTTCAATTAAAGACTATTGCAATGTGATGGAAGTTCCTAATCACTGGTCAAATTATAAACATATAGCTACATTTATTTTAAAACAATTGTTAAGGGGGTCATTTTCTTCATCACAGATTGAATAAATATTCTCATTTTTCAGATTAGATTTTAACACAATTTTATGTCCCAGTTTCCTAAAAAATAAATAAATAAAGATTAATGTCTTTGAAGATATTTTGCATATCGTTACCAGAATAAGTGACAAAGATTTTAAATGGCAGCGAAGGGTCAATTTGCCCCTTTGTTAATTTGTACATAGGCAGTGGCAATGCCATCCCTTCCTTTGTCCATGCTGTAGCTTTAAGCTAATCATTCAAGCCTATCAGTTTTTTTTTTTGTATTGTATTTAAGCATTTTCATAATTTACGAAAGTGAAAAATAGATAAAGATATAGATAAATGCTAAAATCTCACTAATAATTGTTTTTTAATCTTCTGCTAGTATCTAAAAAGCTTGAGTTACATCCTATTCCCATTTATTGTGGTCCTCATCCCCAGTTGGCCTAGTTTACATTATAAGAGATCGTGACCTCAAATGAAACCAAAGTAGCTCTAACCAACCTCCTTCTGGTAGACAGTATTTATTAAATCCATATCCTCCAATTTCCTTACATAAAACAATGAGCAGATTGTAGAAAATGCATTTAGTTTGTCGTTTATCAAGGTCTGAATTGTTGCCCTGGCAGGTAAAAAATAGGTGTACGTTCTGCACAAAGCGTCCCTCAGCAGACAGCTCTATCTAAACAAACGTGGAGGAAAAACAAAACAAGGACAATGGGGAGAAATTGATAGGACCTGTTCTGGTGTGTATAAATAAAAAAAGAAGAAAAAAAATCAATAAAAAAAAAATAATAAAGTCTATCAGCAAAGATTAGGTCAAGTGAACAGATGTGATCACAAAAAAGACAGTGCTGGAATGCACAGGCATCAATCTCCTCTCTGGTGAGGGTTCGCTGTGGCCCTGACAGCGAATCCTCAGGATCATTAAAAGAAAAATGTGTAGGAAGATAACTACAACAGAGGAGCACAGAGTTTATAATCAGTTTATGCCTGAGATGTTGCAAGGAGGTTTACTTTAAGGAATTTTCCCATCTCTTTTATTTTAAATGGAACTTTTCACATGGTAAAGTTTGGCAGTCAGGATGTGTCAGCAGATTTGCAAGAATAAGGACATTGTTCAGTGTTGTAAAATTGAGGTACAGAGCATCAAGCTCTTAATCCCGAATATAATCTGTCCGACTGTGACCAACGAAGGGACACATGGAAGGCTTTCCAGCTCTAATCCACATAGACACAATGATGAAAGAAAGCATCTAACGTCACAGGCACAGAGGGAGTACAGATACTCTTTCATGACTATTCAATTAAAATTTCCAAAATGTCACTTTAACTTAAGTGCTTTTTGAAAGGCGCTTTTATTCTGAAAGCCGGCAGAAAGATCTCCTTACTGTGGCAACATAATGAAATCAATCAGAATTTTTCATACACGAGATGTAATCCGTGAGTTGTTACTGCCGCGGCAATTCCAATATATTGAAGGCACTTTCTATTTATTTTACAGCATTGTGTGAACTGCTCCTGTGTGCAACAAAGTTATTTCCCACTTGGAAATACAAATAAAAGTCTGTAGCTCCTTTTTTAATTGTTTCAACCACAGACACAAAGATTTTACAAGCTGTTTATGTCAGTTTGAGAACAAGTAACACGAGTCTTTCCACTACAAATAATTCAAGTACAGAAAATAATTCAAAGTGCTACTTGAGTAATCTCTGGATTAATTCACATTATTGATTGTTGTTTTGGTATTTTTTTCTTTTTTTCAGGCGTTCATGTTGATGACATAAGCACAATTTTGAGAGAAAAACAAATTAATGAGGTTCACAAATGAGCAGCTGCAAAATTGTCTAGAACCGGAGTCTCTAAAGGACAGGGAGTAGCCATTCCACTATTCCTCTGCACAGACAATTGATTTGAATCAGTATAAAAGAAGCGCATAGAACAAACAACTGTGGCTGGTGCACGCAATCTTAAATGTCACACTACGGCAAAGCAAACATTAATAAGTCGCTCTCTTGATGACAGTCTGAGTTAAATAAAGAACAGTCTTTGGATGCATTTTCTAAATCAAATGCAAGCAATCAATATAATATGAGGCAGCAGCACTGTAACACATGAAGTCAGTAGACATCAGAATATAACATAGAAATCATCATTCAAATTTACTGCTGGAAGTACTGCTATTTCCTAAAATGTGTGACAGAATCTAAGGAGAAGCACGATGGCCTCAGACTAAATTTAGTGATAAACAGTTCTCATTTAAACATTCACTCACAGCGAGTCACACTGAGCACTTGGGGAAATGAATGGTCCTGTTTCTTTGGTCAAATTGAAAATAAAGCATCCTGCAGGCTGAGAGCCCACTTTAAATCACTTCAGTTGTGTTACGTTAAATTATAAGATCCACCATGTACTCTGTATCCATACAGATGAGCGCATTAAGAGAGGAGTCTTTGGCCTTCAGCCACATTCCCTCAGCGTGCTTATTGTTTATTAACAGACCTGAAAAAGAATGAAAAAGGATGTTTTCATTTTGTTAGTGTTTGATTGATACCCTTTGATATTATCACCAAAGTCTATGGTAGTACATCTCAGTAAATTAGAATGTTGCATAAAAGTGCAATATTTCTCACCAGTAATCTTAGAAAGGGAAGCAGTAATTTCATAGACATTAACACACATAGAATAAAAGCATTATTTTTTGTAGCTTTCATGATTATGGCTTACAGGTAAAGAAATCCAAAATTCAGGGTGTCAGCAAGCGCAAATGTCAGACTTCTGAAAACTACGTATATTTCCATGCACTCAATACTTGGTTGGACCTCCTCTTTGCATAAATTACTGCATCAATGTGCCTTGGCATAGACGCCATTAGCCTGTGGCACTGCATAGGTGTAATGAAAGCCCAAGTTGATAGCTGCCTTAAGGTCATCTGTCTTGCTGTGGCTGGTGTCTCATCTTCCTCTAGACAAAAGGCCAGATATTTTGTATGGGGTTCAGGTCAGAGTAGCTTGGTGACCAATCAAGAACCTAATCAAGAACCTAAACACCATGACCAAAGAACCAGTTTTTGGAAGCTTTGGTATTGTGCACTGGTGTTAGCCTGGTAAAAACCAGGTCCTTGTCCTACGCTTCGCTTCATACAGAGGGTTTAGGCTCTCAGCTATTGAAAAAAGCAATCGTCTCCTAGAGGCGTGGATTGTGCTGAAGTTTTAAATTTTACCCAATTGCTAACGTTTGCCCGTGATGTATGGAATTTGCCATTTTGACGCTATAAAGCTTACTGGAAATTGCCTGCACTGTAAACAACCAGCCTTCACTGCAGAGTGAGAAGTGCCGAGCCAAACGAGGCGTCTGTTAATGTGAATACAATATTTGGAAGTGAGGCCAACATGGACTGAACGGCTTCGTCCACTTCCACTGCTGCTATTGCTAAACTTACAGGCAGGCTACAAGTGGAAGTCCCCAAAGAAAGAAAACCTATTTCATCATTCACAATTTATCCTTCTGTTTTGGCCCAGTTAAAATTCTACTAGACTCCCAGGTGTGAAGCAAGATTTGAATCAAGCAGAATAGCATGGGAAGGCAATGGTCAGGCTAGGCTGGTGCCAAGTCCTGCTGGAAAATAAAATCAGCACCTCCATACAGCTTGTCAGCAGAGGGAGGCATGAAGTGCTCTAGAGCAGGACTGGCCGTTTTCATTATCTGTAAATCATAATCATCAAAATGACAAGAAACAAAGGCTTGGAAAAGATCACTGTGTGACGATGCTATATAATATATAAGTTTCACTTTCTGAGATGACTGGTAAGACATACTGTACACTTGTATGCAATATTATATTTTTTTTAGGATGTACGTACCAATTATATGGTTATTAATGTGACAGTCTTAAAGGAGAGCTATTAGAAAAATGCACAAAATGAGCACAGAGTTGTTTTCACTCAGCTATCTGTGAGTAGATTGGGGTTTCTGTTGGCTGCAAGAGTCACCTGGAGTGTACATTATCTCTGAAATCAAATTATCTTGTCCTTCAAAACTGCTGCTTTAACACTGGGCACTTCCAACCTCCTGTGGTTACAGCAGAAATTTGGACTGGCAATTAAGTTAAGACTGTCACGACTTGTGTATACACAATTTTAACAGATAGTTCATAGAAGCACAAACACTTTCCTTCGATGATCTGTGTTTTTGGAATAGTTCTGGCATAATAGATAATGTTTTTGGAATAACATTTTGACAGTTAAATTAATGTAGTCACCAAACCCTCATAAGTAAAACAGATCGATCCACATGTACAAAAGACGACTTGAAAAACGCAGCATAAAGTTGTTTAGAGAAATGGGAGCACTGGTGTCCCCCATTGATAATGTTTTATACGGAAAATGTATAAATGGTGTTTGGAAGCCAGAATTGCAATGCAATGTAATGATTTTGGTGCAAGCCCTCATTCACCACTCTGGTGAATCACACAGAGACTGGGCTTTCACTGAGAGCTCTTGAATCCCTTAATAGGCTGCTGGTTTGTTATGTCTCCCAGTTATTTTCATCAGGCAAAACACACGCATGACTTCCCCCTTTTGACTGAAAAAAAAAAGAAAAAAAAATCACGATTTAAACCATCAGATGAGGTATTGGAGCTGGAGACTTTGCCATCACTGTTTGTTTTGAGTTGCCATTGTGTCATCCTCTTTAGAAACCTACAGCCAAGTTCTCTGGTGCTCTTTGCTTTCTTCTAACTTTCACAATTTTTCAGATCTATGTTTCTTGATTTCTGTCCTTTAAATGAATGAAACTATCATAGGCTCTGTCTACACGGGATAGTTTTTTCTGTAATGGACTGTCGGTTTCAAAAACACCTGCATCAACATGGGACTGTTTCAGGGGATGTTTTCATCCACATGGAAGCATTGAGAACAGACCAAACGCAGTTTTTACTCCCCAAGGCTGGCAAGTGGTGCTACACACAGCGTATGAGACACACGCTAAAAGCCTCCACACAAGGTTAACAGTAATCACAAAAAGTATACAAGAATGACGAACAACAAAGCACAAGTGGAGTCTGTGGAGTGACAACAAAGTCTAACTTCTCCGTTTCACATTGGATTACAAAAAAAACAAAACAAAAAAAAACTACAAGATGAACATATAATTTCCCCATTGTTGTTGGTATTATGTACAATGCATCTGAGGTCAAAAGATGAATTTTTGCTGTCCACACAAATGGGGAAGGGTGAAATTTTTTCTTTACTTTTTTTTTTTTACTTCTTAAAAAGGCTATTTCTGTGCAGTTAAAACCTTGCCTTTTTTATTTAAAAAAATAACTGTGCATGTGAATGGGACTATATGCTACAAGTCTGAACACAACACAAAGGGAAAGATTGTGAAAAAGATTACAGATGTGCTTCCAGTTAATAATATGCTATCTAGTTGTATTCACACTGTTAAGTGAAGATTGTGATTACTCATATATGACACAGTTATCTATACCGGGGCTCTTCAAATCCAACCTTAGAGGGCTGGTGTCCTGCAATATTTGGATACATCCCTGGTCCAACACATTTGAATTAAATGGCTGAATTCCCACCAATGCCATCAAATGTTGCCCAATCCTACTAATGACCTCATTATTTGATTCAGATGTGATGAAGCACAGACGCATCTAAAAGTTGTAAGACACCAGCCCTCAAGGCCGGAACTTGAAGTCCGCTGATCTAAGCTGTTCAACATGACACACTTTGAAAGTATTTTGCAGATATACGTCCTCAAAGCCCACTAGATTTTCTTTGACACTGCTTGATACATTATCACCAGAAAAGTTTTTACACTGCCTCATAAATGCCTCATTATGAGCTTGTAATGACTGAATGTGACATTCACTATCAATGAGAGACTCTGTCTCTCCTATGGAAATAAGGGAGATGGAATTTAATGCGACAGCAGGAGGGGGGGAAAAAAGGAAAGAATGCAAATATGGTGAATAACTGCATTTCTGCCTCGTATTAAAACCCAGAGATCAAACCGAGGCAAGCCGTGGGTGGCCAACAAATCCCAGACAAACACATTTGAGTTCTGGGTGCTATAATACAGTCTGGGCCCTGGGAGCTCTTTAATTACGCTTTATTTCATTTCCAAAATGCCATTAGAAGCAGACAGAAAACAGAACACCAGATCACTTAGTGAGGCTTCTGTCCCCCATAACTGAAGTCATTCATTCTTTTTTTAAATGATAAATCTTCCTATTATTTTCAACAAGCTCACAGATATTTAGGATTCATGTGGGCCGCTTACATGAATCAGTACCAAGGTTCTAAAATGTTAGGATTTAAAAACCATAAAATGTTTTTATCAGACTGTTCCTGCAGTTTGTATTCATAAGACACCAGTGATGGCACCAAAGATTTCCACTGCTATGTGAAACATAAGAGTAATGCTGCTCATATAAATAAATATGTGTTGTACAATTAAGACTGCCATTAATAAGAGGTTGGAATATGTTGTGTATGTTCTCTGCCCCCCCCCGCCCCCCCCCGCGTCTCATTATTTTGTCAACTGTTTCCATTTTCAAACACTCAAAGTACCAGACATATTTTTCCCTTAAATGTAGCTGATCTGACCAGATTAAGTTGAATTAATGTGACCACATGCTCAGTTGTGGCAAAGATGCCTAATAGTGTCTGCTGATCTGGGTACTTGGTTTGTTTTAATTTTATTCTAAAAGCATTTAGAAGCAATCTTCACTATGCTGCACTGAAGCTAGTTACACCTCAAAGGAAGAACCATTACTGGGTTCTTGCGGTAGTAAAGTGGAAACAGAAAATGGCAATGAAGTTGTTTCATCTGATGAAAGATGAGCTAAATGCTGTAATTAAAGCAAGCGCAGAGCAGTCCAAGCTAATTTTCAGATGTAGTAAAGCATGAAAAAAAGTCATGTAGATATCACAATAGTACCTTTGAAATCAGAAGTAGCATGAGTGCTTCCTATCTACATTTACACCAATTCTTCTGGGGAAAAAGACCATAGCACAGTCTCCTGCAAAGAATGTTGTTTGCATATGAAACTGGGGGGTTCGGTACCTCAAAAAAGGTTAAGATGGGTCCTCAAATCCAGGCCCAAATGGCTGGACTCCTGCAACTTTTAGATGTGTCTTTGGTCCAGGCGATTCAATCAAACGACTGAATCGCCTCCTCAGTATGCAGTGAAGTTCTCCAGAGTTCTGCTGCTGACCTCATTATTTGACTCAGGTTTGCTGAAGCAGAGACATCCAAACATTACAGGATACAGGCTCTTGAATCCTGGATTAGAGTTGGCCTGATCTAGATTATGTATCACTGCCACTAGCTAGCAATGAATAGTGTAAACTTCTCAGAGAACAATCAATGAATAGCCTTTCAACTGCTTTTACATTTATTTGAATGTTAATTATACAGCTGAAGTTTACAAGTTTACATTTTGCTAACAACATGACTCCTTAGCTTTTACTTTACCACCACCCAAAAAAGTTATTTATTTTTATTTTTTTTTTTTATTTTGCTTGTGTTTTAGGGGATTAAAACCTCTAGTGTAAGGGGCTGCTTTAATTCCGCCATGATGTTACTGGTGACATTTGCTAGCATTAAACGCATTTTTCAGCATCTGTTTTCACAAATTTTGTCTCCCTCTTCTGCGTTAGTCTATTTGCTCTGTGTACTTGTGTTTCTATCTCTGGGCTGGCAGGGAGAACCCTGAACAGCTCAGCAGGGACATCTGCCTCCCACAGCCATCTGTGCCCAGGTCTTCCTAATCCCTTCTCTCTGTCAAGCTTTCTCGCTCTCCTTTTTCAAATGTCGTCCTCCAGTTCGAATGTTTACTACTTCAAACACAGACTGTACATATTTGCTCTCATACACATGCAAAGTTTAGGCAACAGTAGGATTAGGACTCAAATGAAAGACAGAAAAGGACCACAATACAAACACTGCAGTAAAGATTTACAAGATATGATACAGCTGAACACTTTTTACGGTAAATGCTTGTTTTTTGCTACTTTTAAATTTTTCCTGGAAACACGACTGATAAAAAAGTACATATATATTTTTTATTATTATTATTATTATTTTATCCTTTACTTATTTATCAATTTCTTTCAGCAGTAAATGATACCAAACTATTGTTTGTCTTTGTAGAAAGGATTTGTTTTCTATTAAATCAAAAGTTATTGGCAAAATGAAAGGATCATTTTTGGGGAATAAAAATGATCACTTGGCAATTTTTTATTTATTTAGAGAAAACCATTTTAAAAACATGGATTCCTTTAGCATAATCACATTATACCCCATCACCTTCTTCTCTAAATAAAGAGATCAGCCTCTTCACCTTATTTGTTCGTGCTCTGAAGTATGCATGAGCATCAGAGGTGATTCCTTATGTCTGTATCTTCTTAGTTGGGAATTCCACTGCTGTCTACCTCACAACTCACTACCCAAGTGACAGGTCGAGGTTGGCAGTGTGCCAGGCAGACCGGGAGAACCTGAGTCAGATGGATAGGTCAGGCTGGATGTGGGGTATGCTGCCACTCACTGCCTGCAACCACTAGGGTTTACAGATGAGTTTATAGCCCTCTACAACAGCACTTACTGACTGAGATGAAACAGATGAGTCAAATTCAATTGTGCTTACTTAGAAAACCAATAAGAATAAGGGCACATAAAGTTTTTGAAATGTATTCTACTCCTAAAAGGAAGAAAAAAGGTAACAAATGTATGTAAAGAAAACATAATAAACCAACTATGGTATTGATCAATTTTTGTATATATGTGTCTAGCTAACCTGTCAATGAATAGAAACATTTCCGCAATATTTTCTTGTTGAGTTTTTCCTTAAATGACAAAAAAAAGAAGAAAAACATTAAAATATAGAAAATTATGCAGACTACCAATACATTAATCATCAATCTCTAGAAAAGTAAGTATGGTCAAATATATAACAATGAAAATGATTAAATAAAATAAGTATAACATCTCAAATGAGAAAACATTTTTATTTAATAAATCAGAAGTTACTCTGACCAAGCACATTCATAGACATTTTAGTCCAGTTATCGGAATTATTTAAATTCCAGCCACTTTCGTCTCAAAAAGGGTTTTGTCTCTACTGTAACATGCATGGTAAGCATTAGGAATTGCTGCAAAGTCAATGACTTCATGCAAACAACTGTCCACTGTTGCTATTTGCTCGGTCAGGAGGGATTGCTGGAAAAATAATAGGGACAGGATTTCCATCAATATATATATTTATTTTTACCTTTTGGCATAATAAACTGCCCTTGACTGAATTTAAAACTACAATTGTCTTGGAACATATGCAACTAGCTTTGAATCTGTTGATTTGATTGAACTGACCATGTATGTCGGTATATGGATTGGATCCGTTTTTCTTGCAAAGTGCAAAGAAAGAATGTTTTGTTGTGAACTGACACTAAATGAATAAACTTGACTGAATCAATAGATTGGAAATTAAATTTGAGCTGGCAGCGCAATTCTGTAAAAAAATAAATAAATAAAAAATTGCCAAGTGTTGCAGACATTAGACTAGTAAATCTTGTTAAACTTCAGTCTCATTCCTATAAACCCAGTATCACAAAAGTTTTGAGCTTCTTCATTCATTAGAACCCTATTGTATTTTTTAATGATGTTAATATATTTTATTCATGAAGTAGAAAAGGGCAATACACATTTAAAACTTTAACACAAAAGTTTGTGGAACTTAATGAGATTATGCTAAAAGTTAAAGTTAAAGATAATTTAAAAGTGAATGCACTATTTTGGCTATAAATAAATGACTACTTGACTTCACTGATTTTAATCAGTACAGCTCTAAAAATTAAATTTGCTGATCAAAAATTGTAATGATATGGATGTTTGTTGGTGGACCTAAATGCAGAGGCAGAGGCAGCTTGTAGGTGACAACTGAAAAACTTACAAAAACCACAAGGAGCTCAGGGAGCCAGATCAGAACAAAGAACATAACCCAAGAAAAATTCCAACAGAGAACACAGGTAAGAAACTGGGAAAATAACATGGTATAGCAGGAGGAACCAGCAAGGAGTGTGAGCAGGAGAGGGGTTTAAATACTCTGAGGATGAATTCTGGAACGACCTGAGCTGATTAGCTAACAGGTTGCAGGTGTGAGGAGAGAGAGAGAGAGAGAGAGAGAGAGAGAATGTCACAGGGGGTGAGCAAGAGTACACAAGAAACTAGAAAATGAATCTACCACTAAAGAATAACAAGACCTAAGAAACATAATTAGAGTAGCAAGGAATAACTACAGACAAGAAATAAGCATAACTAGAAACACTAAGAAGGACTGAACTAAAGTAAAACAGAAACAAGGCTGATTTAATCAAATAAAGAGACTAAGGAAAATAATCAAACCTCAAAAATAAGTCAAAACAATCATACATAACAAAATTGGTAAATCACTATAACATCTTCACCACATTGCACAACTGTTGTGCTGAGCAGAAGATAATAGTGTCATTTAATCATATGTTGACACAAACACACACACATATATATATATATATATATATATATATATATATATATATATATATATATATATATATAAACAACAAAAAAGATTCATTAAAGCTCTGTCAGTTTTTGGTAGGTTCAGCAAATACTAATTATAATTTATCAATAATGTCACAGAAATAATCATTTTTCCCCTCATTTTTAAACAAATAATATCAGTTACCCATCACTTATATATGATGTTTATCCCAACTACCTGTTGTGCTTTTTCACATAATTTAAGGTTTTTGTTTAACACTTTTAACTATTGAAGAAAATCTACATGACGAATTAGCAAATACAAAACATCACAGGCTCAGTCCAAAATTAAAAAGCAGCTATCAGTTACTGACAACATTTCCTACTCCAAATGTATATTACGTACATATAAGCAGCTAAAAATTCATATTTGTTAGCATATCCGGTCAAGTGTAATATGGTGTCAAGTCTTCAAAGAACACATGTGACATGGAAAATGCCATACTTTAAACAAACTCTATTATAAACAACAGCTGTAACAAGCCAGGGTTTATAATTGCTTCCTGGAGGCCTTTATCCAGCCTTTTTGATGTGCTCTGTCCATGGCACAAATGGACAATCCTTCACTGTCAGTGCAGTTTGGAACCTCTGCACAGTACGATAGGTGGGACCACATCCATCACTCTGACAAAGGGAAATAAGCAATTGCCACAGTACTTAACTGTTTTCAGTCATCTGCAAATATTGGAATAAATACACTGTGCAAAGGAGAAGTCCCTCTGGGTAAAGTCATATTTTACATGCCCTATTTGTGCTTCCTGGCTTTCTATAGGGACTTTCCAGTTTTTGTTTTTTTTTTGTTTTTTTTTTTCCTGTCTGGCTCATGGTATAACACACATACACATACACGCAAGTTTCCTCCACTGGGTAACAGAGAGGGTGAAAGAACTGGGTTGTTCATCATGAAATGCTCCAACATCCTGCTTTTACTTCAGAACATTACAGAATACATCATCTTGAAGGACTAACAGTGAGATCATACAGCATAAAAGAGATGTGTATAGATTCCCTGAGACCAGTTTAGTGAACTGCAATGACAGAATTCAGCCGACTTCTAAATCAATACATTATTGTATCAAGTCTATTAAGTAAATGCAGTATATTTAGTAGTAAATTTCAGTATTTATGGTTTAATTTGTGCATGTAAATGCTTGCACATCAGTCTGTTTGTTTGGGAGGAGGCAGCAGAAGATTGGATGAATATAAAAATTGAGTGAATGCTCCTCTGTTTAAAATGCAGAGCCAGTGCATTGGCAGGAACCAAAATGTCCTGAGTTAAGCTAATCGCCAGATCATTTGGCAAGGATTATGTACAGCTCAGGTTTTGTCCAACAAACAGGGTCTCTGATTCATAACACCGATTTGAGAGACTAATTGTATTAATAGAGTAATAGGCTGTCTTAATCACAGAGAGATCTCCACAAAAGACACCAGGAAAAGTAAAGTACAATTAGTTTAATTAAAGTTGTCACTTTATCTCCAGAGACCGTAGAGATTTTAAATGGGGTGACCTGACAGCAGAGCGAAACAAATAAGTAAGACATTAGTTAATAGTCCAAAGGTCTGAGCATGAGATCCAGATGACAGCCAACAGGGGGCACAACATGGGTCAGAGAGGCACTTATTTATCTCACTCCACCTTGACTCAGAGCCTATATTGCACTTAACTAACTGAAGTGGTGGTCAGCAGGGTGAAAAACAACCCAATTCCTCTAGGAGTGTCAACACTGGTATACAGTTTTAAGGAGGCAATCAAACAATCCAAAGCTCCAGGTGGTGCGTGCAAGCCAAGCTGGACCAAACAATTTAAGTTAAATGATGGACGGGGGATGATTTCTAAGTTACTTGCTTCCTGGGTGAGTTTTCCCCTTGTTTACTTTTCAACTTTATTAACTTCAAAGCAATGGTAGCCCGTGTACCGTGTAGATCAAGAGGTCACATGTGAAGCTTTTCAATGAACCCACTGCAGCATGTCAGCAAAGATCACTGGAGCTTAATGAAGTCTAGTTTTAACTTGCTTGTACCTTTTATTGGCTTGCTCTCTTAATATAACAGATTCATTAGGGGAAATAAACATTAGAATACTTCAATGTTTTCTCAGCACACATATATATTTGTAATATGACTACAGATATTAAATTCACACCAGATTTTGGCAACATAACAAGTATGCATATAAAGTTAATAAGCTAAATTCACACATTAAGATATAGAGGAATGAAGTGGGATGACTTATGGAATAAGTATTGAAATGAAGCTTTTAAAAGGTACAAAAAGCAGAGGAAATAGCTCAAATCTGTTGATAATTAGAAAACAACCCTGACACCCATTAGTGTCAGTTACAATGCTGAAGTTTAGTTCTAACTGATTATCTATAAGCAGTTTCTCATTACCAAATGGCACAAAAAGGATCTCATGAGGAGTAAAAGCAACAAACGACACTGTGTGCCGAGCTGTCAGGGAAACCTTATTAGAACTATTAGGCTAACTGAAAAAAATACACGTTTCCATCTCAATTTTTTAATTTTCCATAAAATCTGTTAAAGAAAGAATTCTAAACAAACTCAAAACTATTCAATGAACATTTGAAAAGGTTCATCCAGACCAGAACCCACCTCCACCTTGCTCGCATCTGAGCCCATTACTAATGCAGCAAGAGTCACTCTAAGTTATCCTAAGTCCATGTAGGTTTCAATTGTTTTCTCCCTTAATAAGAAACATCTTCATTTAAGAACTGTATTCTTGTTTACTTGTATCATCTGACTGATATTTAAATTGGTTAGATGTTCTGAAATACTGAAGTTTGACAAACATGCAAGAAAAGTGAAACCAGAAAGAGTGGAAACAGTTTTTTACACTATTGTATGTGTGGATTGCCAGAGTTGTTACAGTCATTCTATTCAAATTTTACACACTGACCACTTTATTTGGTAAGACAGTTCAGTTGCTTATTCACGTGAATAATGAATCAGCCAATTAGATCATAACTTCTAAGTTGTGAATATGATATTTCTATTCTAATAACTCCACAGCATTTTCATGAATTCTTCCTCTTTAGGACAAAAAAGGCTATTTCTATTCTATTCAATTGTATTTTATGTATTGATGACTAGCTGAAACTCATATCAAGCAGCAGAATCGCAAATATGGTTGTTGGTGCCAGAATGGCCGGTCTCAGTATTTCTGAAACTGCTGATCTACTGGGATTTTACATTTTACAGTCATCTTTCTGATTTACACAAAATCAATCAGAGAAGAACAAATAGACTAGAGTGAGATGATAGAAAGGAGTGGCTCTAAAAACATATCTTAACTACCAAAGTACTGTATTTGGAATACTACATCTGAATACATTTAACTTTGAAGGAAATGGGCTACAACAGCAGAAGACCACACTGGCTTCACTGCTGTCAGCAAGGAATAGGACGCTGAGGCTACAATTCGCATAAGCTCACTAAAGCCGCTACTTTTAGAGAGGAATGGCCATGATTTCCCAGACTTACAAGCAACCTGTCTCTCTGAAAAATGGGCGAGTCTCAATTTCAGCTGTAAGAATCAAATGGTAGAGTTGGAAGTTGGCATAAAACACATGAAAGCATGGATCCATCCTACTTTGTATTGAAGATTTGCACTAGTGCTGGTGGTGTAATGGTGTAGGATATTTTGTTTAAACACTGTGGACCCCTTAGTACCGAATAAGCATCATATCTGCCAGTCTACCACAGCATTGTTGCTCAACATATCCATCAATCTATGACCACAGTCTACCCATTTTCAATTGGCTACACTTAACAAGATAACAGGCATAAAGATCAAATCCCCTCAAACTGGTTTACAGAGTATGTCACAGTCACCAGAACTCAATCCAATAGAGCGCCGTTGGGATTTGGTGGAACAGAAGCTAACAAATCTGCCGCAACTACATCATGCCACTATGTCAATATGAACCAAAATCTCTGAGGTACATTTCTGATACCTTGTTGAATCAATGCCTCCAAAAGTTCAGCCAGTTCTGAGGACAAAGCAGGATCTAATTTGTGTCCAAGTTGTACCTAATAGAGTGGTAGGTGAGTATAAAGAAAAACATATAACGTTAATCTACTGGGGTAAAAATACATCTACACCTCAGTCTGTATCAATTTACATCTATATTAGTTGTTATATCCAAGAGGATATTTCTTGAATCCCATATTTAAAATGCATTGCTTAGGCATTAAAGTGCTAATTTTGCTCCTTCCATAGATACAGCCAATATACAGTTGACAAACATTATAAACCAAAATTTAACTAAAACCTTAGTTCTGTCAGACAGACAATTGTGTGTTTTTCTTACTGCTAGAGATTTTACTCTGTTTTTTTGTCCTCTTCTCTGCCAGTCCACGGCTTTCCTTCAAACAAGCACTACTGTAGGATGATAGGTTAAGTGTTTGTCCTGGACATGAAAATATAGAAAACTTGACAAAAATAATTGGGTGAGAATAACTAGGAGCTATTAGTCCAGTATTTTGTTGACATGGCACAGAGCTGTTGTAAAGCAGCAATTAAGTTTCCTTTGAACCATGCTCTTACTGTCAGAGAATACCAAAGGGGGAAGCAGCGTTTTAGTGAAATTTTCTTCGATAAAAACGTCATTCCATATCAAAAGTGAGGATGGTCTTAACACAAATCCCCGTTTGATACTTTAGTGGCAAATGCCGGTTACAAAATGACCTTGCAGAGCAGAATTAAAGCTGGAGACAAATAAGGATTGTCCTGAACAAGAAATTGCTTCTATTGTCTGGAAATATTTCCCAGAGAAAGCCCCAGTGTGTCTGGATTAAGGAAATAAATGTAATGACAGTAAGTAGGGGAGCAAATTGTATGATACATTTTCCATTAGTGACAATAATCCTCCAACTCATTAAAACAAAAATAATCCAAGTGCAGTCAAGCGTTATCTGATTTAATTCAATAACCTCCCGATCAATTGTTACTCTATGTCTTAATCTACTTAGGCAAAAGCAATCAAAAATTCAGAATTTCTTTTTGTTGCTTTGAACATTCGGTCACTTGGACTGTCTTTACCAAATCAAAAGTGAAAACACAGCCATCACTTAAAATGCAGAACCAAACTGCAGGAAAAAATATATTAGCCATTACGATGTTATCTAAAGCTCATTAAATGATGGATTTGGGCTCTCGTCCTCCTACCCATGTGCCAGTAGCGAGGGAGACTAGCAGGAGAATGCATGTCTAAGTGAGCAGGTTCATTAAGCCCATGTAAATGCTGCAGCATCCGGGACTTTCAAATCTTGGCAACCAGGATAATAATGGTAAAACTGAAACACCCAAAAGAGAATCCATCTCCTCCCCTCCCTGGGCATTATTATGCCTCACCAATTCTGCCTGCTCATTACCGACATTGCACACATTCAAACGAGCCAATGGAAAATGAGCATGCACACAAACAATATTGTGCTCTCTGGGGTACGAGGGGAAGGACTGATGATTCTGCACATGATACAACAAGCTCAACTCATCAAGACACTGACAGGAAAACACCACAGTAAACGGATTTTGTTATTTAGATGAGTTCTTTTTCACAAAATAAATGACTGGGATCACAGAAACGGCGTATGTCTTCTACACTAAATCAAACCCTGCAAACCCCAGGGTATAGAATACGTAAGCTGCTAAGAAAAAACTCAGCCCTTTAAGCAGATTGTTAAAGAAGTATGTCTTTCTAAATTAAATGTATGAGCTGCAGCCTGTACTCTGACTTTTTTCGTATGAATTTAAAAACCATGCCATTAACTGAGATGATAGCAAGGTTTATTTCTTGGATAAAGTTGTTTAATGGAACCATTTCTAAATGCAAAAGTCAGAAGCTAACTCTTAATATAGTTACAGTGCAAGTCATGGAGAGAAACAATGGTGTTACTTTAAGGATTAAATTTAGCGACGTAGAGGGAAGAAATGGATTAAAGAATAAGCACTGCACAAGCTATAATTAACATACATTAAATCTCAGATGGTTGGTGGTTTAAGAGCCAGAGGCCTATCTTCCTAGCCTTGCTGATGAGAAAGAGTTACTGCAAGCGTTCATCCTCTACATTACCAAACAAATCATATCTGCACTGTGAAAAATCAGGGCTTAATGGAATCTGTTTTAGAAATAATTCAGGACAGATGAAGCAAACAGTATGGGTTGGCTGCTTTTTGCTTGGGGGGTTTAGGATATTTTATCAACACTGTCTGTAGTCAAAAAAATGGAAGAGGTGCCATTTGTGCCATTTACAAATACGGCAATTCATACATCTGTGCACTTATATCATTCATATCAGTCTGCTGATACAAATTATATTTTTTACTTATTAAGCCAAGAGCACCACACACATAAAAAAAAAAAAAATTGAATACTAGGTCAATGCAGTGGATAAGCAACATGAATGTCATTCCTAGATTGGCTGCTTTGCAATACACCCAATAACATTGTGCCCAGGTATTACAGCTTCCCACCCTGTATTTTCAATTGCATATTTTATGTATGCTCTACAAAAAATGATTCTGAGCGATGTTCCACAGAAAAAGCTGCAAATACTAAACAACAAATACAGTAGGTGAGATTCTATTGTACATGGTTGGTATAACCACCGTTGTACTTTCCAGAACAAAATGTAATCACTGGCCCAAACAAGGTTGACCTCTGTGTTATCGTTTTGAATAGTCTCTAAATAACCAGAATACAATAACACAAATATCTCTGCTAAATATTTGTTAGTGTGAACAAATCCTAAAGCCTAAGAGCATAATCTTGCAAGAAGAAGTTTTATTTGGCAACAGTGAATCCAAATATTCATGCTTTTAAATCTGATGGGTTGCCAGAATAGTAAGAGACATTTCATGTCATAAAATTATTAAAGCATATGAAATTCCAGTCATGACACCTAAACATGTAGAACATAGTGCTGAATACTTAAAGGTAAACTTGTATTTTCCGTATTGAAACAAAATGGCAACACTGAAATCAGTATTTAAACTAAGAAAGTACAAATAATTAGTCGTCATTAATATTAATTGCCACCATGCTGGAGTGCTCAGTTCCATTAAGTCTTACATCCATGGCTACAATCCTACCACACCAGGGAAAGCTCAAGGATCCCATTCACCCTCTATTCTAAAATGTACAAAGCAGGATGGATAACCATTTGGGGTGATATGACCCAAAAAAATTATACCTCTGTAAAACAGGGGTATAATTATACCACAAAGGCTACAAATGATATATAATACTGGCATTTTCTGTTAATGACTAATATTGCAGTGCTGAACCAGGGAAGTCAGGCTTTTCTTTGCAAATTAGAAACAGCAATTTTGGGAGTATTCAGTTCTGTGGGTGATATCACAAATAGCACTTTTCACCAAATACATGCACAACCAGTTCAATTCAAAAGCATGTGAAAATGCAGCTTGCCAGAAATTGCATTTATTAGAGCCGAGTTTTGACATCTGGTTGCTTGCAGAAGTCACAAGCAACCAGACCTATTGATAATTAGAGGAGTGTCATTTGCCAATGACAAACATAGTGACTTTTCTGTTGTTACAACAAAGCACAAGGAACAAACCTCGTCCCACAGAGGTATGTTACCAGCTCACCTTGGCTCATAGTAAAAAAAAAAAAAAAAACTGTAAATTGGATTTCTCTTCTTTATCAGCCTTTTTACTCTTCAGCTTATCTACATTGAAACATGTTTTAAATACTTGTAGATTAGACAGCATATATGAGTAAGGAAGCACCACTAAAGCTTAATATAGTCTAATAACATGTATTCAGATTTTCATGCTCCTTTTGTCTCGTTCAGGGTCACCCTTCAGAGCCATCATCCGCAATAAAAAACAAACAAAAAAAAGATTTTCCAGCATCCGATCACAGTGTTTCATAAAATGAAATGAATGAAATATAAGCGGCTCCAAAAATGTTGCAACAGCAGTTATTGAAACACTATTTTCACTTACAGATTCATCTTAGGTTTCCTTCTGTAAATGAGAATAAAGTGAGATGGCAGTCAGTTTGAGAATGTTTTCTTAATGCTATTCCAAGCTCTTACACAAGCAGAGATTTTTCTTTTAACACCTTCTCCTCTTGGCGGGAACACCTGTGCGTTCTCGGCACAGCAGCACACACTGTCATCAACTCGACAAGTATGCTTTGTCAAAACAAATTGGCGAGTCCATGCGCAAGTCTTCGTATCAGGACACGTAAACTATAGACAATTCCGGGCAAATACCTGAAGTAAACAATCACCACTCCCGCAAGAGCATCACCCAGAATTACGCATGTATTGTAATGCCATGTACATTCAGAACAAATCCTACAGAGAGTGTTGGATCAGCCTAAGTTCTTTGAACAAGTAGTCCTTCATATTAAGTGGAGGGTGGGAGTGGAGTTACGCGTATACTGGTATCTTATGAACCTCATAAGAATTAATGCACATTAATACAAAACAATAGCAGCATGTAACACATATAGCAGCTATAAAACAAAACAGCATGGGAAGCACCAACTAGGAGCACCCCACTAGTTGGCTGTTAAATTTCTCTTTCGACTGCAGAGACGATGGGGAAACAAAGTGGAGCAATCGAAAGCATCATGCAACAACACTGTATGTAGTCTGATCTATGTTGCACTCAATTACTCACTGGAATCAGCATCATCTGAATGTAAACTTAATTGGTAAAGAGAGAAAAAAAAAACTGTAGTACAAATCTGGTCACATTTTCCATTTAACCAGCACCATGGAGGACATTTGAATCAAGCCAAAAATAAGTAACACTGTAGGAGTCTTAATAACACCATACACTCAATCATGTGCCTCTGTCAAAAAACACCCCTTTTACACATAAGCTGAAAGTGATGGAGACAACATCACCATTTATTATTATTATTATTATTATTATTATTATTATTATTATTATGTACAGTATGTGTGTAGTTTGTTGTTAATTTTAAACTTTAAATTTCCATTGATCTAATGTACAACGAAAAAGCTGATGATCTTAATACAGAAACTACTAGTGACAGTAAAATGTGTTTTCTAAATTTGCTCTTTAATGGTTTTTCTTTATTTGAATAAAATTTGTTTTTTTTTAGGATAGGAATCCTAAACTCCAGTCTTTGAGGGCTGGTAGGCTGCAACTTTTAGCTGTGTCCCTGGTCAAACATGCATCAAACCAAATGGCTAAATTGCCAACATGCAGGTCACTTATGATCTAATCAGGTGTAATAAAGCACCTATAGGCACTCGAGGTTGTTCTGCAACTTCTACATGTTGCAGAACACTAAAACACTGGAGCTTTATCCCTTATGTAGCACCTTGGTGTACCTTCATACAGTATCAGATCAATTCCCAAAGTTAGACTTTGGATAAATAGCAATACTCTGACATGTAATGTACAAGGAGCCAGTGGATAAATTACCCTCATTACATCTGATTTACAAAACAAATCAATTCACTATAATGTCTTCCAGCTAATGGGTGTCACAAATATTGCCATTATTTACACCTTTACAGGTCAACACCTTCCAACACCGATTCAGGGTCAGACTGGTGTTGAACCATTCTGAATCTGACACCTGACATGATGGATGCTGGATGGAACATAGGGTGTATTTTAGTGATCCCACTGGTTTGCCTCTCTGTTATGAACCTGGTAACCACTGACCTTGACAGCATGATAGGACAGCCCTCATCCTGAAGCAGAGATTCTGATAACCATGTCATCCATCATAGTGGCAATGGACCAAACACACAGGTCAAAAACCTCAAGTTTATAGTGAGTCCTCACCTACACAAAGCATAAACAAGACGCACACGCACAGAGGCTGACAATTGGGAAAAGCCGGCAGTAAAGTCTTTCAGCCTTTATAGGATACAGCGGAATGCTCATTTTTGTCAGCTATTAATGATGCATGGAGCTCCATGGAGTTGTGGGAGATGGGGCCGCCAGTCAAACCTTCGATTCTTACACAAATGCACCCACATACACACACTGCAACCACACAAACATCTCACAACCGTACATGGGCGCACGCATGAACTAAAAACAGTTTGCCCCCTTCTCTCAGAGCTTGCTCTCATTATTTTTTTTATTTTTTATTTTTTTTTTCCTGGGGCTTTGCTGAAATAGTCCACAGCTTTATCGTATCACCTCCTGACAGAAAAGACCTCAATTCCACACCAGCACACCCTAACAAGAGAGCAGGAATCCTCCTTACAGCATATAGGTCACTTCTGCCTTTTACAACTGCCAGTTAAAAAAGAGGTTATAACCAGTTAGATCCAAGTTCCCTCCCCCCCGCTCCCCCAGACAGACGCTTTTGTTGAGAACAGAAAGCTTCTGCCCCCATAATAGATTTTGAGGATTACATTGAAGTATTTGTTTTTTTAGAGGTATTTTAACATATCTAACATTCAAACTGACTGTAAAGGCAAAACAAGTTTCATCGATCACAACTTTGCAATGACATATTTAGTTTTCTCAAGTTTCAACCTACTAATCCAGATTCTATGCGATTCCAAGTTTTCTTTATGAAAAATAAGAGATAAAAACAGCATTCATGTTGTATTTTTTGTAGTCATCCTGTCATAAATTGTCAAAGAATACATATTTAGAGGAAAATTAATGTTATGCAGTGTGTGCATAAGCAAGCAGTTACTTAAAATAAAATGTCATTATTTTTAAACAAAATAATTTGCAGGTGATTTATAAAACTGTCCTTGAGAGCAACATTAGTGCAGCTAGCGGTACTAAAAGCCTTCTCTGTGTTTTTTTTTTAATCATAGATAAATCTTCAGATTACCCAAATGACTGACAATGTTTCATGACAAGAAGAGGCTAAAAGCTTATAAAGCTGTGTAGAAACAAATAATGTAAAAAGGATCAAAAATAATACCTCCCAGTAATTTCATAATGTTGGTCATTTAATTTTTTGTAAAGAAAGAACCATACAACTTGCTAATAACTTGCCATAACTTAAGCAAATATCCCCAGCATTTGCCTAAGTTAGAGACCACAACAGCCTGCGAGCAGTTGAAATACCATGGCTACCTATTTTCTGACTTCAAAAACATACCTTAATATGTATTAACTGTCATGAAGAGTGAGTTTGTGGATGGATGCAGAAAGGAGCAAGTTGATTGTTTTAATGAAAAAGATGAAAAAACTTAGAAAAAAAAACACACACACACACACAGGGTGTACAGGAAGACAAAGCAGGGGAAAAAAACATAAAACCAAGAAAATAGCCAACAGGAAACACAGGGCCAAACCAGGAAAATAACTGGGTACAATATGAGGAACCAGCAAGGAATGTGAGCAGGAGAGGGGTTTAAATACAATCGGGGTGAATGCTGGAACAAAAGACCTGGGATGATTAGCTAACGGGTTGCAGGTGTGAGGAGAGAGAGAGAAAATGTCACAGGGGGCGAGCAAGAGTACACAAGAGACTAGGAAATGAATCTAACACTAAAGAATAACAAGACTGAAGAAACATAATTAAATTAGAGTAAGAAGGAATAACTATAGATAAGAAATAAGCATAACTAGAAACACTAAGAAGGACTGAACTAAAGTAAAACAGAAACTAGACTGATCTAAACAAAGAAAGAGACGAAGAAACACAGAATAATCAAACCTCAAAAACAACTCAAACAACCCAGGACATAACATTAACAGGCACAGTGGAAACTGTCTTGGCTTGGTTGATGAAGCCTACATCCATGGTCTTTCTTATCTCTTCTCTTGGGGGTACAGCCAATCAACCCCAAGGAAATAATTAATGGTACTCTGGTGTAATATGGTATTACACCAACCAATAATACCATATCAAGTATTATGGATGTTTATTTGAATATTTATTAGTTATGAAAAAGTCTGCAAACAAGCACATTTTCCTTGAACAATTTAGAGTTACATTCCAAAGGAAAATTAGTGAATACTCTTTGGCTAATACGCAGAGATCCACTGCTATTCAGTTTTTGTGATTTAGCTTAATTGTCCTTGATTTAGTGCCAATTATATAATGATGAAAAAACATTTGAGACCCCTGACAGAGAAACCGAATAACAAAACTAAATTTAAAAATGCTTCACTACAGAAGATGAATGGTTTATGAAGTGTAGTTGTCAGACATTTGGACATTAACCCACAGACCACGTTAGGAACAGATCGTACATACAAAAATTTGAATTACACTTATGCAAATATTGTGAAAGGTTGGTTTAACCTGTAACTGCAAAGCCCTTTCACTTCCACAGCCCTTTCTGTGAGGGCATCTCCCGTATTATATCGATGTACACCTCCCAAAGGAAAGATTACCTGAAAGCATTTTCCACATCAATGGTTTCCACTGTAGAGATTTTTAGAGCACACTATGAACAAAAAGACACGTGCCAGGAAAGATAACCATACTTTTAATTGTAATGAAAAGCATTTTTACAGGTTCCTATATGATGAAATATCTCGAAGATTACATCCAGATGATTTTTTTTAAGCTTTTATTAGCTGAAATTGGCTCTGTAAAAGAGTGTGACAAAGCAGCGAGAAGTCTGCCTAAATGAGAGGCTTTTAACGAGATGATTAACATTTCATTATCATTATACCCTACATACAGAGCCAAGCTCCCATTTTTGGAAACATTACAAATCACTGCAACGGTGTGACACTATGTGTCAGTGATTGAGCCTGAGGAACAGCTGGCTATAGATACCAGACACAAGAGGGAGGAGAGGCAGTGTAAACATTGGGCAGGTTGAATTTAAAACATTTGTCAGAGGTCATGGTGCATGGTGTTGCATATTGACAGTGTTTGCTGAAGGCAAACAATGGCTGCACACACTTCACAGTCCCATAATGTTTTATGATGGCTTCTGTAAAATTCCAGTCAGGTTCAACCAATAAATAATACTCTGAACCTCCTGGTTTGAATTGTGTTTTGCTAAGCCTGTTTATCTTTTTTAAGCTGTAGTATATAACTTTTATAAACAATATATTTTTTAACATATTCCCTATCACTGTGACCATGTTATGACAGTACAGGACTAATAATCTGTGGAAAACAATCGAGCTCCTCTGTCTCCTCCCTGCCATCTTCAGAAATACACCGCTCCCGGTCAGAAACAACCAATCAGAGCTAGGAGGAGGGTCTTAGCAACGTCAATCATGATCTTGTACCCATTGCTCTATGTCACATGTGTCAAACTCAAGGCCCGCGGGCCACATGTGGCCCGCCATGTCATTCTATGTGGCCCCCCCAGCATTTTATAGACCGATGATTTACTTAAAATAGGTTTTGAGCACAAATTGACTACAAACTACATCTCCCACAATGCATTCCGATTTTTACCAGCCAACATTATGGCTTCTCGCCACTAGAGAGCAGCAGAGTCACCCACCTCAAGCTGCTTATTGATTTTCCCAGCGAATAAAACTGATACTTCGACAAGCTAACATCAAAACGTCCAAGAAAAGAAAAATCGATTTACAAGTAAGACTGTGAATGAAGATGTGTGTGAGTTGGTGTCAGGGCGGCAGGTCGCGCTAGACGTTATCTTGACCGACAACATAAAAAAAAAAAAATTGGTCATGTACTATTTTTATCCGTGAAATTACAATCATATTAACATCGACTATTTAGTCGCATTTTATGCGGTTTAGCTAATATTCACCGTGAATCCAGATCCCATCACCAATTAAGCAGATAAATGTATCCACATCTAAGTGACTTCACATTTCTAAATCTTCACAGCGACGGAGCCGCGGACTGCGCATGTTACAGTCTAATTAACTTTTGCATCGTCATTTATTTCCTCCAGATAAACTACCGGCTCCTCAAATGGATTAACACAACGTTGCATTCTCTTTAGTTTTCTCTGGTCTGTAATGGAGACTTGAATTTTCAACCAAAAGTTTGTAATGCGCTTCCTAACCATTTTTTATTTGTAAGAATATATTTTACTTTTTAGCCATGACTCTGTAGAACCATTTGTCTCTGCTAATGACATCTGCAATATATTTTTTGATCCCAGGCTTAGTTTATGGACTGAACATACAGAAACAGTCACCATTATACATTTTGAACTGTTGATTTTATTTTTGAACCATTTTTTTAATTTTGAAGTGTTGATTTTATTTTTGAACCATTTTTAATTTTAAAGTGTTGATTTTATTTTTGAACCATTTTTAATGTGTTGATTTTATTTTTGAAACCTTATATATTTTGAAGTATTGATTGTCTGAAAGACCTTAGACATGAATTGCCCCATGCGGGGTTTGAACCGATGACCTCAGCATTACCAGCACCGTGCTCTAACCTGCTGAGCTAACTCACCTACCTTACAAACTGTTGAGTTTCAATGGATTTAAGAAGAACTTTCATGATCTTACCACAATGAAGATTTGATAAAAGTGCTTATATTCTAATGTTTTTCGAAACAACATACATAATATTTTATTTTCCAGAGATTTTGTATTTTGAAGTGTTGGTTGTATTTCACAGATATTTTTTTTTTATTTAATGTGTTAATTTTATTTTTGAACCATCTTTTATTGGTAAGTATTGATTTTATTTCATAGCCATTTAGCCAAGTCTCTGTAGAACCATTTGTCTCTGCTAATGACATCTTCAATGCAGTTTTTGATCCCAGGCTTAGTTTATGGACTGTAATGTTAAATTAGGCACAACGTATAAGTCTGACAGTTTGTTCACCAAGTTACTGTGCTCTCTGAGAGGATCTGTGGTATAAGTATTTGACATTGTCCCATGCCCATCGTTGACGTTAGTCTCTAACAACTTTTGGATCATCTACCAGGAACAGTGGAAAGAGCATGAGTTTATGTAGTGTAGTGGTTATCATGTTGGCTTTACATGCAGAAGGTCTCTGGTTCAAAACCAGACAGAAACAGATTTAGTTTGTTCTGTTCATCACAGGTGTTTACTAAAGGTCAACAAGGGTTCTGTGGTGTCATGGTCTGTACTCTGAATCCAGGCATCTGAGTGCAAACCTCAGTTGAAATTTTCATGCGCTGCATCTCACATCATCAACTTTGTAACCTCAAACTGAAACAAAGCAGAGAAGTTCAGTTCCTGTAGTGTAGTGGTTATCATGTTTGCTTTATCTGCAAAAGGTCTCTGGTTCGAAACCAGACAGAAATGGCTTTTGTAGGTTATGCATCTCTTGGGGTGCAGTGACACAACAAGAGCCTTCCTCTTTCGTGATGGTTCATCTGCCAATTGACTTCAATGCCGGCTTCTTTGAAATCGAAGCTACTTTACTTCAATTACCAATTGGCAGTTCAATGGCGTAATGCACATGTGTCTACATCTACATTTTTCTCATAGTGACAGAAACCACCCCAATAACTTTTA
>NW_006799949.1:3989527-4010169 GCF_000485575.1 Poecilia formosa
CCGTCAATGTGGCCCGTTGAGGGGGCCAATATGCTGAAGTGGCCCTCGGTGAAATTGAGTTTGACACCCCTGCTCTATGTGATAACGGCACGTACAAATCAACACAAGCACCAAAACATTGCACAGTGAATATTTTGTGCTGCATCTGCACTTCTTTTCTACTTGTGTAGAGATTTTGTGTGGGGGATTTTTTTTTTGTTTTTTTTTTATGCAAACCTGGCTGCACATATTTAACATCTGGGTAATGTACTTGTAAACTGAAAACCCTTACACATAAAAGCTTTTCCACACCATATTTCATCAGTATTGCATACTCTAAAACAGAATTTTGACTGCACGCTTTATAATTTGCTCAACAAATATGTTTAAGAAGGCTAAAATAGAGATTTTCATCTTGTTAGTAACTGCCTTTTTTTGTCCAGAGTTTCCACTGGATTGCCTTCTCAACTTCAACATTATATAGAGTTAAATGGGTTTCAGAAAACATCTAGAAACAGATGTTTGAATCAGTTTTTTTTTTTAAATAGTTCAGACTTAGAATGGATGGATAGTGTCCGAAAATTATGAATGTTTCAAATACCGAATTAAGCGCAGGATGTGGCCTAGGACATTATCGCACATGAATATGCATTGATCTTAAAGCCCCCCATTACTGTAGATGTACATGTATGCCCAATATTCTGATTTTAGATGAAAATATTCCTGTCTCAATTTGTTTTTGCAGCAGATTTAGCAGGTTTTCCTCTGCTATTGTCCTATACGCCTTAGCTTTCAGAGAAGAGCTGTAATTAATATTAAGAATAAATTACAAACAGATCCACTTTCAAAGACAGATGGTTGCACTATATTCCTTTTAGGGTAATAAGAGTAAAGGGAGTTGAAGACCATATTTCATCAGTATTGCATACTCTAAAACAGAATTGCATTGCAATTCATTCTTATAAAATTTGCAAAAAAATAAAAATAATTCAGGTGATATATTCCATGTAATTCATAATTAGCAAATAAAATCCCAACGTAATACATTGAGTTTTGTGGAGGGTTAAAAAAATAAAATAAAAAATGAAGATATTCAAGGGGTATATGTACTTTTCCACGGCACTGTTTCTCAACTGTGCTAAAATTTGGCACATATGAATTATTAATTATATGTGAATGAGTATTCAGACATATGCCTCCAAGTGCAAAAATGTGAATGAGCTGATTTAATCCTTGCCCAAGGTGAGAGCTGAGGCTGAGCTATCTTTCCAGCGCATTTTACTTGTCAGTTTGTGTAACTGTCAGCAAAATTTACCAGCCCTGATTTAATTAAACGTAGCTGAGATGTAGAATGTGGACAAAGGAAGAGCCCTTAATGCTAAGATGAAAATCTGTTTTGCTTTCCTTAAAACTGCCACATGGCTCAAAGGACTTGGCTCTTCCAGTTTAAGCTGACATCCTTCACACTCAAATCAACTATTATTTTTTCAGACCGCAGCCTAAGTATCTTAAACAATAGAAGGGGATCAACAGAAGATGTAACTGTCCCTTTCTGATGCCCAGAGTTAGACTTCAATGTAGTCACTTCCAGAGCCGTCATTGCTGTCATTGTTGGAATGGTCTGGCCGCTGTCATTCCTGCCTCTCCTTCCTTCTCCTCCTGCCAGACAGGAGAAAGGGTTGGAAAAAGCCCGGAGCTGAAGTGATGATTGATGACACGCCTCCTCCGGTGCACACTTCCCTGCTGACACGCTCTCACAGTGCTACACTTTTCAGCACTAATTGGGCAACCCTGCAAACTCTCCGCCCTGCGTATGTGGGCTCCAGGTCTGAGCCAACCACCCACTCAGCAAAGTGTCTGAGCTACCCTGCTTTGATTAAACATTGCACACAGGAAACACACTGTGGGACTGTTTACTGTGTACTGTACATTTGCCAGATACTGTGCCATGATAGTGACAGAAGAGAAGTACTTGTGAGTTTACATTTGGAACAGGTGAAGCATGTGCACTGGCACTTGAAAGTGTACACACCCCAGGTTTGTCTGACATACAGAAATATGACCATGATGAATCATTTCTATGCGTTTTTCACTCATATACTGTAACCACAGTTCACCAGAGAAACAAAAATATTTCAGAAATAATCATTTTAAGCAATAATGGTGAAATAACCCAGATACATAAAGTTGACTGCATCTATGCACATTTTAAAGCATGTTTAGCATTACAGCCTTATTGGAAGGAATGTAGCAAAATGCCACATCTGCATTGGCATTTTCCCCACCTTGCAAAGGTCCAAATCTCTGAGATTGTGAGAAAATGTCTCGCCTTCAGCTCTCTTCGGGTGATTATCTGAATGTCTTTTTTTTGCACCACGGTACGAAAATATAACTTATTGTGCCATTCTTCTGATTAATACTTTAAAACATGACATCCTTATCTTTTCTACCCTCTCTGCAAACTATTGATTTAGCTAGAAAATGCAAAAGTGAAAAAAGTCTAAAAATCCTGTTTGTCACTTAAATTATACAAAACTATACACTGTGGAACAACTCTGTGTATAATTTATATTGTTGTTGTTTTTTTGTTGTTATTGCTGTTGTTGTTAAGATGCAAAAAAGGCTGGCACTTTAACAGAGATGTGAACAGTTTTGAGAGCCACTGTATAAATAATATGAACAAACAAACAAACAAACAAAAAAAAAATCTTTGTGCATATACGATACATTATAGCTCCAAACAATGACAAAGCAGTTTAATTTTGGCCACGGCTGCTTGGCACTGTCAAGACCAAGTTGAGCCAAGTGGCCATATTATGTTGCATTGTTCTTTTCTCCTTACCTTATAAAGGGTGACTTACATAACCTGTGATATGTGCGTAAAGCCTTTACGGAGATGGATATTAACTGACACAATTTAGATTAAGTGACTCTCTCAAGGACACATCAGCTGTATCCTCTGTGCCCGGGTTTAAACTGACTACCTCAGGATCATTAATCCATTTAGAGCAGGGAGGGTTACAGCTGGCACCATAAACAGAAGGCCAGTGTCCTTTCGAACTGTTTGTTAAACATCGCGGCATTATCAGATCACGGATTCATCCACAATGTTCCCTAATGCCGAATGAGGCAATTACTATGCTTGCTAACCATATGGCTGGGAAGCATCTAATAACGGTCTGTTGTCTGTTATTGGGTCCTCAATGAAGGACGAAAGTTCAACACAAGGGCTGAGAAATCGTGGCAGTGCATTGGCAACGACCAAAAAACGCACAAAAAGTTTTATGTAAAATTTAATGACTGTGGTTCAAAATCGAATTAGGATTTTTAATGAATCTATCAATATGTCCTCCACAAACCTGATCTCCTGCCTGTTATATCAGAAAACCCATCAAAATGCATTGTTTTTATTCATTTTCTCCCTCTCTCGTTTTCCCTACTTGTTATTACCCTTCTTTCATGTTCTGCTTTCATCCCTACCTAATTGTTAATGTTTAAGTGTCTCTGCACCATGGCTGTATAATTAGGACCTGTCACTTCCTTGGTGCCAGAATAACCCAGGAGAGGCTCCAAAGTGTCACATCCAAGTGAAAAACCACAAGAATTAAGATCGAGGAGGAGGTGATGACAATATAAAAAGAGACCTTTAAATTTACTCTTAACAGGCACTTTTGAAGCTGAGCTCAACATTTTAGCTGTTGACTTGCCTTATACAGGATCGCTAGTCGATTAGCAGTTTAAAGGCATTTTACGAAAGCTTACGGCATTATTTTCTAAATTCTATTTTAATCTTTATAAAGCCACTCCTGCATGAATTATGCATTGAGCAGTATATAGTATCTGTCTACTCATTGTTTCCAATAAGAAATAAATCTGTGGAGTAAATTAGTCTGTCAAATGACAGTTGAGTTGATAGAAAAGTACAAAAGTAAGCTGAAGATTGAAAATAAATGTAATGTGAAGCAACTGGCAAGTGCCAATTGCATGTGCTCTGAACATTAATTATTTAATTGTGTTTTATGTTGGATGCAGTACAGCAAACTAACAAATATAGCATGCAGTTGTCAACACATTCAAATTTGTCCTGCTAATACATGTTTACAGTACACAGCAACACAGCAGTGACAGACATCAGTATAAACACATACACACGGATCATAAAGCACATTAATTATTTCTTACAGCCCTTTATCCGGTCCTTATATTTTCATGTCTAAAGTTAGTCTTTGCTAATTTGAGTATCTAAGACCAAATCGAAGACTACTACTGATTCATTCATTCAATAAGAGAAAAGTGTAGGAACCACGTACAACACATGTATCATCCATACAATGCATCTTTTTTGTCACATTGACTAGAATAGTAAGATGCAAGAATTATACCCAAAAAAGAACAAATAGGTAAATACAGCAATTATAAAACATAAAATGTTTTTCATTATGTTTTTACATCCCAAATTAACTTCCTTTGACAAAATAAACTGTCCTGATTAGTGACTTTAATTTCAAAATAAGTCCAGCTATCAAAGAAAGATTAGGCACTAGGCTTTGAGAGAGAGAATCTGAAAGCCTTTTGGGGCTTTTCATTAAAAAGCATGCAAATCCAAAATCAAGATTTCTTTATAGCCAAGAGCACATATTCAAATAGACAGCAAAGTGGAGTGATCTTTATTAAAGGTAAAAACACCCAGACCTCTTTTAAAGGATCAAAATGCATCCTAATTAATCAGATAGCAATTTATAAGACTATCTATGTAAATAATGCTTCAAACTCCAAAATCAAGCAGTTGTTTAACCTTGAAACCTGAGCTTTTACAGGAAACAAACTGTATTATTCTTAATTCACTGTCCTATGTTACCTTTATTTTATATTTATCAGATTCTATAAAAAATTGGTTATTATAATTCTGGCATTTAAGAAGTTAAAATGAAACACAGAGGGAAGAATATCTTCATCAATTTTGACATCAAATTGCAAATTGTGTAATATCAAATACTTATCGTCTCAGCAAAGTGGCTCCCCAGCTATTCAAAATCATCATGCTGCTTTTGCAAAAAAAAATGTGACACTGTCCTCAATTATACCATTATTGAACAGTAATGGTGTACTGTTCAATATATATTTCATATATATCCTATATATATGAATATATTCATAAAATATATTTAAGAATACATTTTATATTCATAACATATAAATAGTAAAATGCATACGCAGGTATAAAAACCTATAATCACTGTATTGAGCTTACAATGGTGTTTTTTGATGAAAAGCCGCTAGACTCTGAAGACATGTTACTCATAAAATGTCGTAGTGAAACAAGAGCACGGTGTGCAGCGTGAAGAGAAAAAACATATACATTTACAATTTCTCCGTTCCAGAGTCTTAAAGTTAATTCAGTCAGCATCAGAATTCATGTCATGTACAGAGTTAAGTGAGGAAGCCTTGGTTTGTATTTACTGTAAACACTTCAGATTCACGGATGTATCCCATACCCCATACAAATATTTACTCACCAAAAGAAATTAAGAAGACTCTCCTCCCCCAGTGTCCTTACAATCAAATCAAAAATTGCTGCTTCAAATTGGGCTCTGTGATGCAAAAGCAGAAATACAGCTAATTTTTTTGAGTGAAAAGTGTGACATAAACTTGGATATATCTGATTGGTTTCATGTTTACTTCTGTTGCCTTATACGCTGTTGCACTGGAAAAAAGGAAATTGGGGGGAAAAAAATCATTTTGATAGCTATCATTTTAAAGATTGCAAGTGTTTTAAAGCAAGCCACATCTTGCCCACTCCTTTGTCTAGTGGGGAACACTGACAGCAACATTAACAGAACATAATAAAACATCTGGCCCACAAATTCCCTTAAGTGAGCCAATGCACACCACTAAAGTCATTCAGCACAGCACCTGTTTCCACATGAAGCTCTGCCTGCGATGGCAGATATGGAACACAACAGCAAGAACAAACCTCAAACACTCCAGTGCTGAGGTTTTTTTCTTTCTTTCTTTCTTTCTTTCTCTTTTGAACTTGTTGAATAGCCCCGAGGTGACCATGAAAACAAAGATGACAGGATTATCATCTCCAGGCTTTGAAAAGAGTACCCATTAGCAACTGCACTGGTAATAACAAGGGGTGAATATTCTGAAATGAAAGTGGCACTCGAACGGTGCAGAGAAAAAAGCTAGGGCATTGCGCTGAAATCAAAGACGCTGCCTGGATTGAGGTTTGAGGCAGAAGACGTGCCCTACTCACTTCCAAGAAAGACATCTGAGTGAGAAATTGCACCACGAGCTGTAGAAGCTGGGAGCTGATTGCATGCTTAAGGGAAGTATTATTGTGAAATGGGGCTTTATCCAAAATACAGTAAGATGAATCAGTATGTGTATGAAATCCAAAACTGGCAAGCACATTTTTACATGACAAGGAAAATGCTCTGCACACACTGCATAACATAGAAATACATTTATTTCCTACCCCAAGGGTTGAATGCTAATTAGCTTGGAGCTGTAATCCTTCTTTTGATAACACTAACTTGGTATTATGTGGAACCGAAACATGCTGCGAAGCACTCAGAGTAATTTGATGTTGGGTCTGTAAAGATTCCATCTACATCTGTAGAAAGAGATGCAAAGATCAGTTAGGTGGCGGATTTTTGACAAGAGTTTTGTAAAGCTTTGACCTGTCAATACCGATTCCAGCAGATGAATTTAACAGTAATCAAAATATGTTTTTCACAGTCTACAGCCACCAATGTTTCTCATAAATTTCTAATGTTGGTAACAGAAGTGATGCCATACGATGTGTGAAACAGGAGGTGTCGCAAAGCAGAGTCTGACTGTTATTTTAGAGCAAGAACACCAAATTGACATTTTAAGATGTTTTGGGCATCTTGTAGAGATTAATGTGGTTAGCATTAATAACATTAAACTCCTGCCTCTGCCTCAATTGAAAAAATGCGTCAATGTAATCGATGACGGCGATTGACGGATGTTCTTGCAACACGCCCGCCTCTCTTATCACCCCTGATTTACATCACATGCATCTCTGCTGTGCACTTATGGATGCAAGTTATCAATTAATGAGTTAATTTAAAGTTGAGTGATCTTATCGATCGAATAACGATCATGTCCGGGATAGTGGCCGTTGAAAGAAGATCTAATGTGACGTTACTAGTTAATCGAATGGAACTAATTTTAATCTAATAAACCATTACTCGACAATTAAGTGTACGTTGATTAACTGTTTGCATCCCTAGGTTAAACAGTCAGCAAGTTTCATTGCTCCAGGCATGAGTATCTCAAGAGACTGACCTTAAGGCTATTGATGAGTTAAAAAAAAGGAATCTACAGTAAGTTATTTTAAGCTGCTGAATGGAACTACATTCAATTTATTTAATTTATTTCTCCCAAAGGGAGATCATTTTACCTTATGCTACAAGGTAGAAACTTGTATAAACTCTGTTATACACGTTGTCTTTGTTACATTTTATCTGTATACTGGTATAGAATGTGAAGAAGTCCAAATACACTTTCCTTCATCCTGCTTTAAACATGCTTTATATCTATGTGAATAGGATTTAAGACAAACATTGGTTCCGCACAAGTCATTTTACCTAAAATTAATTAATACATTATTTAATCCATGGATATGAACGTCTAACTCAGTCTATTTTTGTTATTCTTAATAGTACTATTTTATATACAAATAATTCAAATTTCAGTGTGGAAAAACAATGTTTCACTTGTAATTTTACATACTGCAGCTTTAATCAATAACAAGTCAATATTGTATTTAAGGACAGTAATTTAAAAAGAAATAAACCAGTAACATTACAATATTAAAAGTGATGTGGTAGAAAATTTGAATGCCAAAAAAAAGTTAGGTGGTTGCATTTTTTGCAACCACAGCAAAAAATGTGTCTGTAGCCATGGGAAAACTTTTTTTTTTTTATTTGGAGAAATTTAATTCAATTTTTTAATTAAATTTTGGTGCATCAGATGCCGTTTCCTGACTCAGATGACTCTCAATGCTACAGAGAACATTGGAAGCTATTGAAAGATTTTCTCATATCGTCCAGCTGCATTTTTCTAGTTGCATAAAAATCTGTGGGATTTTATAATTGTTGAGGTTCCAACAACTATTAGCAATACAAGCTGAAAAGTTGCACTAAAAAACAAGTTGAGTTTGTATGGATGTTTGTTTGATTATGGATGCATACTTTTTGCATTTCTCTGATCCAAGTGACTTCAAAACTTCCAACTTAATGTCACGAGCCCAAAAGAATGTAGTCTGAAAAATAGTGTCATCTAGATAAGCTATTATCATATTTTGGATGAATACTAAACTTTCTAATTATCTTGTGAAGCAGCCAGATTCTCTTGAGATTTGCGTGATCACCATCAATCCTCCCTAGCCCGAAGCTATGCGTAAATCCTGCTTAAGTGTCTGTAATATTAAAACTCTGGAGTATTTGTTGACTGACTGAAGAGCAAAGAACATTGCTGAAGGCTTTTCTTAACTGCAAAGATAGTCTGCTCTCCTCTCAACTAAGCATCAGACAGAGCAAAACAGCATAGAATATCACTAAATACAACTCAACAAACTCTGGAGGGTTCACTGAGAACACCAGACAGCTCATCCATCACTGGGTAGAAGCTGATCACAACTGCATTTGCTTACCTCTGGATGCAATTAGGGAGAGAAAACAGCAGTGAGAAAGACAGATAAAAAGAAACAAAAAAGTATCTCAGACTACACCAAAGAGCTTGAAAAAAAGACAGGAGTGAGAGGAAATCATGGAATCTTAAAAGCCTAGCTCTCCATCACCCCCTCGTCTAAAATTAGAAAACTAATGAGCAGCAGTCTAATGGATCAGTTGATTAATTCACTATTAACATGTGCACATTGTTGCAGAGTGTTTTTTTCATTACACTAAATGATATGCTGTGATTTGATGGCTATTATAATAAAACACTGTCAAACTCTTGTGTAAGAATACTGTATAATACTGTTAACACTTTTTAATAGCCCAGTACTGACCATTTGACTAATGACCTATTTCAAAGCTGCCACATATCTCAAGTCCTAAAGAATCTGTTTTGCATTCCAATAGAAAAACAACTATTTTATTTTTCTGTGGTTGTGAAATTTTACAGTAACAAACCATGTGTACAATCTGAACATTGAACATCTGGTATTAAACAGAAAAAAACAATACAATTTCCTTTTTTCAACTTCATAATTGTTGAAAAGTAAATTATGAAGTAAATTATGTTTCAAATATGCCATGTGTGAGAGCAGCGGCACTGCAGAGATAATAGGTCCTCATGAAGTGAAAAATATTAATGTTGTGAAAACACATTTGGAGTAGTACATATTCTGCACAGATTTTTTAGTCACAGTTACATGCTTTAATCTTAAAACGCATTTTAATAGTAAATATAGCTTGTGTAAATCCAAAATATACTATTGAAATGATTGTGTTATCCTTTTTAAATCATGAAAGAACACATTACACACGCAATGGGTTAGGTTGGGTTGTTGACCCACAATGGGTTGGGTCAATTTTGCAAGCTACACCCAGGCCTGATAACTGACTAAGCATCATCTGTCACTCTTTGAACTAGCAGATACGTGATCACGTGGTTGACGTATCTCTCAATAGTTAAAAATATGTCAGCCCTGTCAGTCAGTTTGAGCGGCTTCTGCCGCGATATAACGCAGAAACAAATTTTGTTTCTCCCCCTGTGACTTTTGGTAATTATTGAGCAATAATGAACTGAATCCTTCACTATGTATTTTATCAACAGCAACAGCATGCATTTATCACTCTTATAAATTTTAGAGGTAAACAAGACTGCAAACTTATGGTTAAATACATGTAGTCTTCAGTGTTTTATGATTATGTTATGCACATAAAATAAGAAAATAAAACATGGGTAACAATCCCTATTGTTCAATCCACAGAAATTCCACTTTATAGTCCAGAAAGCTCAGTACAACTGTTCAAGCATTACCAGAAACCTCTGGGTTGCGACAGACGTTCTTCATTCGTTCCTCAACTGGTCAAGGTGTGACTATATGTATAATATTTATCGTAGGAAAGCCCTTTAGTAATCTTTGTACATTATTGCCAGCAAGATGTTCCTGGGTTTGAGTCCTGGTCTGGGTTCTTTCCACAAGGAGCTTCCATAAAACATGGCAGCTGACAAAAATAATGATTTGTGATTGGAAAAGTGATTTGTGATTCTAAAAATATTGTTGGACACTAAATAAAAAGGAAAATATGGATTGAAATATTACTTCAAATCCAGTGTTGATTCCAGCCGTTGTAGCATTGTGTTACAATATTTCCAAGATCAATTATCCTTAATCAGCTCTTGAGTCTTTTACACACTTCTGTTATCTTCACCCCTTTGAAAGCAAAATGTAGAACCATTCAATGACTCTGATTTGCTCTCCCCCTTCCATCTATGTTTACTAATTATTACCAACACAGACTCTCCAATTTCTCAGCTCTAACAAACATTTACAGCAATCAGAAATCCTGGCACGTTATGAAGCTGCAAAGAAGAAAAAGAAAAAAAAAAACAACAAAAAAACATCACCATAACCTTCTGAGAACAACTCCAATTAAAATTCTTTAGCCATGCCAGCAATGAGACAAATGAATTATGACAATATGTAACTCCTTTAGCTGGTGTGGCCTCTAATCCATTGCTGAGTGAGCGGCCATTGTGAAAATATGACTGAAGTGACTGAAGTACAAGTGATTACAGTCTGTAAGTTTTATTTGAGGGAATGTCGATGATAGACAACTCAAAACGAAAAGAAAGTAGCTGTCTTTTAAAATGATCATATATTAGCCAGAGAAAGGTTAGTTTTTTCTCGCTCAAGTCAAGTGTCAAATCTTGAATAACAAAAATAAAATTCTCACATCAAATGCATGCTGTGTTCTCTCCCAATAAGACTGCATTAGAGTGGTATAGAAGATTTATAAACTTTAAGCATAATTTAACCATGAACATCTTACAGTTATCTTTTTCAGAACATTCAGCCATGCATGGGTATTCTAAACACTATTTATTACTATCTGTTTTCCTTTTTGCTCAGATATAAATTGCCCACTGTCCAAAAGCATCCCGGATTGATAAATCAAACATTCTTAATAGAAAATAGTTTACATCTAAAGTCATTGCAGCTGTCTGTGGCTTCCTTACTCTAAATGCTTTCTTGATGATAGCAATGAATAAAAACAGTTTAAACAGTTGTTTATTTAAATTTAATTCCAGGCCTTAAATTCAAGTCTCAACACTTTAGAGCACAAGTGTAAGTCAAGTCTAAAGTGTTAGTTTGCAAATACAACATATATATTGGAAATTATTTGGTTATTATTTATGTTTAAACTAGTGCTGTCAATCAATTAAAAACTGTAATCAGATTAATCACACTCTGATGCTGATTAATCACAATGAATCACTATGCCTAAACTTGTAATCGTGAAATATAAATATGCACACAGTTGTGGTTCTTTTACTGTTATTTTATTGTTTTATTTTCGTTCTTCAGCAGAAAGCGGGTAATATTGTCTCCCAGTGTTCAGCAGCAACTAAGGGAAACCTACTCCACTACACAAGTAGCAACAAACTTGTTCAGGGCACAACTGACAGATGTGACATTTTTCATTTTCTAGTTCTTGGGTGTCCCATTCCTTCCTGATGCCTGATGCTTGCATCAGTGTAAAAGGTTAATCTTTCGTTGTTGTTTCTCGCATCCCATGTTTTGAGCACATAACACACTCCTGTGAACGGGGTAACCCTCTGCGGAAGAGAAACTTTTAGGTCAAAATCTGCATTATGCAATATTAACGCGATGACATTTTCAGATTAATCGCATGCGTTAACACATTGACAGCCTTTCTTTAAATTAAATGTTTCAAGCTGAAAATGTAAAATGGAAGCAATCAAAGCTTAAGAATGGCCGATGTTTGGCATGTTTGCCTTTGACGCTGCAAGGCTTCCCTTTCATTAACCTAATCGTTAGCTCCCTCCGCAGATTCTCAATCAAATTCAAGATTTAAAAACATTCATGTTAAATTTAGTCAAAGGAAACGTGAACAATGATAAGATTACTTTAAACCTGAATCTACCAAGGGTATTAATCTTTTTGAGTTTACCACTGTGTATGGCACAGTGGTAAACTCAAAGGGATCTAAATGCATTTTAATGTAACTGAGACAGGTTACAGCCAACTTCAAGCCATCTTGAATATTTTGAAGGACATAGTCGGAGGGTATTAAAGTTATACTTATCCTTGTGCATAATATAATGTAAAACCAAGATATATAGGTTGGACTGAATTTCATTAAACCACAAGAACATTCCAGCTCAGATCTCAAATCTCTTTAGCTGGTTTTAATTCACTGAAGGACATCGTTAAGACATCCATGTGTCAACACATCTGATTTAATATTCCCATGGGACGAGACTAATGTCTGGCTCCGTTCCCTCCAGCCATGCTCACTCATAAATATCCACCATGGCTGGTAGTGTCATCAGCCACACTATTCAGTGAAATTTATTGTCTTGATGATGATTCCACCTCACACACCCACTTCTTATAAATATCGAAGATTGCAAACATGAGAAAAATATTACCATGATGAGAACAGAGGTGATATTTTTTCCGGAAATTTGAAAAGTCCCACATTTAGGTCACGGAGGTGCACTGAAAAAAAGTAAAGACAAGTGTGTGGTGGAACTCAGGTCAGAGCATCTAAACTTTACAGTAGATGACAGTAGATGCTGTCATTGACCTGCCAACATGAGCTATATAACCAGGCTTTCCATATACTGCTCAACTGGGGAGGGAGTGATGAGATTACAAAATGTTGTCAGAGTAGCACAACTAATTATCATGAAACACGAGGAGATGCAAACTGATTGATTAAGGATTGTAATTGAAGGGGCTCTAAGGAACGGGTTTTCTCAGTGATTAAAGGCTGCAAGAGTTGGCATATGATTAAGAAGGCTTTGCAGCATTCAACAAGGAGCTGGTAAAACAAATTTACTCTGCAGAAGCCGTAGGAGGGTAGCAAAATCTTACAACAAAGCAGTGATTCGCCAATAAAGGAACATGCAGAGAAACAGTGCTATTCCTGATGCAGCTTTCTGCAAATCAATCCACTACCAACTATCTTCTTAAGCAGTCTGTAAGAACTCCTTTCACTTGATCTAATGTATTCGCACTGTAGATATAAATAGCAAATGGAGAAATGGTGGCCCAATTATTTTGGGGCAAATTCTAAGTGTATTTGACATATTACAAAAAAGTGCAGTATACCAACAAGGCAGACAAGAACTTCAGAAAAATTATCTTTCAAGTTACTTCTTTTTATACTTAAAGAGATTATATAATCCTCTAGTGCCTACACACTTTCTGTTGAGTTCAATTCCAATGCACTGCCTTTTTACACAGCATAAAAATGCCTCTGTGATATTTTAGTGCCAAATTATTATAATTATATGGACGCTTAGAGCCTCAAATGTGTGAAAGCTCCATTTTCCATCCCAAATTATTTCCTCTATCCTCCATAATTGTAGTGATTATAAGAGTATTAGAAAGATGCTTTAAAGCCTAACATAGCATCTATTTCCATAGAAAAAATTACCTTGAAAAAGCATTTCTATTTAGGCTTTAATTTACCAGGGCACTCAATCACTTTAGAACTAATTGAAATACATTAGAAATAGAAAAGCTTAATTTTCAGAAAGCACAATGGAATGATTTGTCTGCAAAATCATGGCCACGAATATAATCCATTTGAAAAATGCTCACAGTGTGTAAATTTGGTTCGTTTATGCATGTCAGTGGCACTTCATAGTTTTTACCATTAGGTTATAGAAAGCTAGGTTTTGCTTTGCATGCTGACAAAACTAAGTGCCTGGCCCCTCTAATTTTAGCACTAGATTTAAATTTTTATGGTTTTGAAATATATCAATAAATGGCCAAGTTCAAATCTTTAAGCAAAACATGATTTACCCTGGAAATAACATTCCATTCTGACTGGGACTATTTGGACCATTTGTCGATGAAGACAAAAGAAACAGGAGGTACAATGATAATCTCTAGACAAGAATGACAAAAGACCTAATTTTCTCTTATGTCATTTTGCATATAAATGCAAAATATAGATGAAGATCTTTTCAAACCTTTAGATAGCAATTTATGCACTGAACAAAACAGTGGAAAGAGTACATAAACTTCTATCAATTTTATTATATTTAACTTTTATTAGAAAACAGTACAAACTGTTTGCAAACAAGGCATAAGTTGGTTAAAACTAAACCACTCACATTAAAATAAATGCAGAAAATGCCATTTCAAAATGTGAGAGAAAAATACTATAATATATAATTCACAATAAATTCTTCAGCAAATTTTAACTTTAAAATGTGTGAATTTTACTACCTAGTCAGGATCAATCAAAGATTATGGTGCTTGTTTCCATATGAAGAAAACTTTTTTTTTTCTTATTGTTTATTTTAAATAAAACTCTTTAAATAAACTTACTGACTGATACAATGAAAACCATAGGGTTTTGTTTTGTTTTTTTTGCCAGTTTCAAAACTGATTAAATTAAAGGTATTGCTGTTTGTGACCCCGCATCATTGACGTAGTGAATATCAGAGTCAATCTACACATAAAAACTCATACTTATAACATTTTCATGAATGCAAAAGTTAGAATTACAGGTTTAAGACAAATGTAAACAGCATAACATATTTTTCTTTTCTAACAAAGCTACAAACTTTCATCAAAATCCTCTCAGCTCAAAACGAAAACAACCCAATTAAAACTGTACTATTTTTAGGAGATTATATAAATGAGATCAGTCTTTAGCTCATTAGCAGATACTTAATCGTTGATAACGTATTGACAGTCTATGGAATTTTACTACCCCCGTTCTACTCAAACATAAAAGCTAAAAAATTAAAAAATAAATAAATAATACACTTTGCTATTTTGCTGAAGACGTGCTTTTATGGTTCTCCTGAGGACTTGAATACAAACCATGGCAAACTTTGTATGTCACCTCAACAGCTGGTTTCCATTCTCACTAATATTTATCACTTACAAATAGAAGACAGAGCAATGAATCTAATCAGTAAGTTAGTCAGCCTCCCTTAAGCAACAGAAGATACTCCCTAATGTTAGCTTTCTGGCAGCAGAGACAGTCAGCTTCCCATCATCACTAATATCTATTTAGAGATGGCTCCATCTGGGAGCCCCTCCCACATGCACACAGTTTTATTCATGATCATGGCTATTCCCTAGCTGAGGAGAGATCAAATGACAACCAAAACATTGGCTCCTCTTGGAATGGAGACTGCGAGGAGCAGAGAGGCTGTGAAAGAAAGGCAACATTGTGCTGAGAGCAGCACAGATTACGTTAAACATGCGCCGCATTGAACAGGAGAGAGGGTTTCGCCGTTTAATTAACAGTGACAGACTCAGGTGTGCCCCCAGATGTGTCGTAAGAGGCAGAACAGGTTTTCACCTAAACAAGCGCATGGTATTGCTGATATCTGCCAGGTAACCAATGTGTTCGTAGCACACAATATAAGCTCCGTCCCTTTCAAGCTGTGGGAAATGAAGTAGTTCATACTGTTGATACTGCTTTCAGTGAAGTGGCTCTGGCCTAATTAAAAAAGTGCTGAATGGCTGAAAGTAGTTAGCGCACTCCTCGGCTTTGGTCTTGGTCTGTGTTAGGAAGACAGTCAACAATTCCTCCTTTAAATTATATCCTGTGGAGCTTGAACAGTCATTTAATATTATCTTATTCCATCCCACTAGAATCTGCACATGCGTGGGGGTAGGCAGTAAGCCATTTAAAATAGGCGCTGTCTATGGCACAAGTGCTTATAGTAAATGTCAAGACCTTTCAAAGCCGTAATAATGACACGGAAAAGGAAAGTGATGCATGGCACCGTTTTTGTCCAGGATAGAGCTACAAAACCAGGCTTCGCAGCAATTGTGTACAGCCCGAAAAGGTTTTCATCAAGCGGCCTGCTGACGTGTGGCAATGATTTTAGATTTATACGAATACCAGACTTTCAAACAAGTGACAGGTCAATTTTGCACCATTACAGAGACAAAGGCCTGTGGTGCAGGCCTTATTTGTGGCTGAGGGCCAGCCGTCAAACTAAATAACATAAATAAGCCAAGATTATCTTGTTATTCTTTGTATAGTCTTTCTTGCATTTCTTGACTGTGCTTTAAACTTAAAATAAAGCTTTAACATCTAAATTACTACTTTTTTTTTCTTTCTGTTTTGCCCATATTCAGTTGGAATCAGAAAAAAATATATATATCTATCCCCCAGGGAGTTTCGGGATTTATTACTTAAGTTTTTTCAAAGTTCACTTTGGATGATTTCTTTGTGATTGGAATGCCACATAAAGTCAACACAAACAATGCATAATGAAGTCTTAGTGTGTAGCAGTATATTTTAAGAAAGCCAATCACAATAATTTCATCCCTTTACAATATTGTTATTATGAAAGTATTTTTGGGTCTGAAGTGAAGTTAAAACATAATTAAGCATTTGGAACCTCTGTAATTAGTCCTTGTTTGCTTCAGCTATAATAGATAAAAACTCCACCCACAACAGTAATCAAGTTGAGTTTCAATCACAGTTAAGATAAAGGAGCTTTACAAAGAAGCAATAAGAGGAGATTATTTCATCATATATGAAAGGCCTTGGCTATAAAAAGATTTCCCCAAAAAAGTAACAATCCAAAACACAGTATTGTGATCATTTTAGAAAGTTTAAAACTTAAAGAGCTGCTGCAAACCCACCTAGCTGTAGAAAAACATTTCAGAAATTGGACCGTAAACCTCCTTCTTCACACTATTGTGGATCTGCCTTATGTTTCAGTGCTTCCCAAAGCATTAAATGCAGCAGCACTAACAAGATGATCACCAGCCAACTAAGGTTGCGACATAATTTTTAAATATATCATAATATTCTGCTGCATTATCATGTGGCTATCACATTCCAAACATACTATACATTTGTACCTACAGTACACAGCTGCTACTTGAATATTACAGCAATGACCCAAGTAGAAGCATTAGCAAGGCACATGCAAAACTTTGGAAATGCTCTAGGAGAAGATTTGATGACATTGCCACCTTCTTATGAATTCAGATTATAATTACCTGATCACTTTGAGGCACATAAAGCAATAAAATGTAATTTCTAGGTGGTCAGTTGATCCTTCAAACTAAAACAACAAAAAACATGGTAAAAGTAAATGTATTGTCATTGCACAATTGAGAACTGATCTTGCACAACACCTGCTTCATTTCCTCCTTTCAAAACCTTATAGAATCTGTGTTTTTTTTCAACATATTTGACAATCTGGCAAAAAAGGAAACAAGGTGACAGAAACCTTTGTAATTTAGTCAGGACAACGTAGAAAAAGCACATTGTGATGGTAAAACACCAACTGTATAATAATAAAAACCTAATAAAGGATCATACAGGTGCTTCAGGGACAATGGCAAATGTTAAATGGCCTGCACTTGTATAGCGCTTTATCTAATCCAGTGAACCCCAAAGCGTTCCATACTACATTTAATCAAACACCTATGCATGCATGCATTCAAATGCTGATGGTGGTAAGCTACATTGTAGCCATCACCAGCTGATCACCAGCAACAGGCAATTCAGGTGACATGTCTTGCCCAAGGACACAAGGACAGAGACGGACAGAGCGGGGGGTTTGAACCAGCAACCCACTAATTACAGGACAAACTTCTGGCTCTTGTGTCAGACCTTATGTTCTGTATCTGTCTAGTTGCACACTTCAACTAGACAGATACTGCATGCACAAGGATTTCACAGAAAAACACTGCTGACCACAAGCAGTTGACCAGTCTATACCAGCAGTTGAGCAGGTTAGGAGTACTAGGAGGAATTTGGATAGTGATAGATGGATGATGATGATGATGATGATGATGATGATGATGATGATAAACTGTAAAAATTGTAAAACTGCAATATTGCACAGCAAATTCGGAAGTGTCAGATTTCCAGTGCAAGTGTTGTATGCTAAAAATACAGTGTTAATTCAACAACATGAGTGTTATTATAAAATTCTTTATAATAGAGAATAACAAAATGGAATCCTCGACAGATAAATCAAAGTACACAAGATAAAGGGCGAGCAATTTAAGAAGTTTCATGTACGGCCCAGTCCCATCTTAAAAGAACTAAGTCTGCTTGAACTAAATTTACACAGATAAGCTTTTTACTGTTGATTACAATTGCTTTTCCATGTGGAAGTGACAAGCACTGATGCTGCGCATTTCCTGGCAGCATAGAAAACTGCTCTTTCATTTTGCCGTCCATTTCAAATTTGCACCCCATTGAGTCATTTACTAGAATAGTTCATTCATCTGAGTCCAAACGACATGAAATTTGCAAACCAAGGCTGAATTGAAAGATGTGTTATTTGAACAATGTGCCCCCACAGAAAGTTCACAGACACAGAGGAATTATCTATTTTGCCAAACTTTAACATGCACGAGAAAGACATTGTGAAAGCCGATGCTCTCTCACAGTCTGGGCCTTTACAAAGATGATGTACCTGTGAACCACTCTTTCTCAAAGGGCTAAAGCATGAATCAGGCCAGCAAAAATGCAGCAACAAGAATCAAGGAGGTTGGGAGAAATAAACATGAGCGCAGATACATCTCTCAGGAGCCACTTCATAAACCAAAGGCAGGAAATAATTGCATGCTTCTAGGCATTTCAGTGTTTGAGAACGCTCACATTCTTAGCCAGCAATCAGCTTTGAGGCACAGTAAAAGTGCCCTTTAACAGCCAGGGTCTCAACAATGGAGGAATTCAACAGGCAGGCACTGTTTTCTTCAGCTAGTTCCTAAAGAGATAGTTCATTCATCCATCAATGCTGCACTCTCAATCTAGAGGGAAAATGATAGAGCAGTGCTTCCTCGTGGTTGGAGAAAATGACAGTACAGAGACAGAGCGGGGCTTTTATCACCACTACCCTGATGGAAATGTTAAGCAGTGAGATGCAAACTAAGAACATTCATGTTTAGCGTCTACATATGGTCTACATGTCCAAGCAGAGCAAAGCAATAACGTCATACTGGCAGCATCAACATATGAAAAAAGGGAAATGAATGGCTACAGTGAGCACTGAATATCCCATTAATTAACTATGAAAGCCTAGCCATGAAATCATCTTGAAAATATTTCCTCCACATCTTTTCATCTAAATTTCTAGGTGATATTTACTGCTGCGATGACCCGCTTGAGAGTAAGTGTGGCCCTATTGAGGGAAGTGGGGGTTGGGAGGCAACTTGTTTAATGGACTGATTCATAGCAAAGGGATAATCTGAACCAATAAACCTCAGGATTCAGGGAAATCCCCTGCCACTGATCACTGCCAACCCAGACTGGTAGCGGGGAATTAGGCTTCCTCTTATAGAGTCAGACATCCAAGTTCTTTGCTACTGGCAAATCTAGGCATAAGATGGAGCAAGATTCTCATGATCATCTTCAGAATATTGTACCATGAGCAGGGTTTCCCCCAGTGTATCATAAGCCTGGCGGCCCGCCATGCTTTGCTAGCCCCGCCGCCAGGCTAAGCATTGCTTGTTTACGTTTCTAAGAAAGGAAAAAGAAAAAAAAATGTTGTTTTTTTTTATTTTGTTAGTTTTTTAAAGCTGGGCTGCAAGCGTCTCTTTTGCTCTTAGCATTTCACTAGCAGAGCAGATTTATCCTTAAGGATAGGTTTGCAATAGATAGGTTTATGGTTTATGCATTTAAAAGCCAACAGCGCGCGGACCAATCACACAGCTGGCGCCTCTGCGCTTTACCTCTGCGCTTTGCCTCTGCGCTTTGCCTCTGCGCTTTGCCTCGCGCGCTGCCGCTGCTTTACCTCAGTGGGATCGCGCGTGGCTCCTTTAACTCATACTGGACACAGGCTGACCTAACTTACTGTGAGGAATTATGATCCTTTGGAGAACTCTAGGTAAGAGTTTAAAACCCGCCGCGTTAGCTCTGGTTGCGCAGCTCAATGTGAACCACAGGAATAAGTTGTAGCGAATTCAGAGGCAGATTGTGGAGCGGTGAGAATGATTAATCTTTGTGAACGAACAATTATATGGGGCGTTTACATCTCAACACGCTTTACATCTCAGAGACGTAAAGCTGGAAAAGCAAAAGAGGTGGAGTAGCAGTGCTCATCAACAACAGATAGTGTTATCCAGGATGTGTTACTATAAAATGTTGTTTCTGCAGTCCAGACATTGAACTGTCGGAGTTAAGTTTCCATCCATATTATTTACAAAGAGAGCTCATCATTATTCGTTATTTTGGCAACCGGTTACATTCCACCCTTGGCTGTTGCTGACAATGCATGAAGTCATCAGATCTGTTGTTGGTAAGATTTCTATATCTCCAAGTAGGGTTGGACAAGAAAATCAGTAGCAATATATGTCGTGATAAACACATGATCCATATGAATAGATAATCCATCCAATAGAATATTCAATGATTCAATAGGTTGGTGACATCAACTAACTCACTCAGTCTTTGGTGACCTAGCAACAACCTGCT
>NW_006799949.1:4010673-4013377 GCF_000485575.1 Poecilia formosa
AATTATTCTTAGGTGGTTGTTGTCCTTAGCCCCCATAAATACTGGCTGTTAATTGTACACCACTTTCAAATTGTCTATCAACTTTTTTCTTACCCAATGAAACAAAAGAAAAAATGTAAGACAGTAAACAAATGAGATATAAGGGTTAGGATAAAATTAGCAGCTGACACTTACGTTAGCTGCTAGTGAATCAGATGCTAACTTTAACCATTACCAATGCTAGAGTTAGCATTCCCTTCATTAGCTTCCTGTCTGAACTAGTTGGAAATCTAAAAGAGCTGTTAAACCAAAACTAGACAATACTGCATTGTACTAAGATTTTTTTTTAAACCACCATTTGAGATTCACAAAGCCATTATTCTTTTTGTGAAACACAAAATGAAAATTGCATATTCCCAAACAGATTGCTAAAAAAAATCCCTTCAAGTAGTGATGATCCCATTACTGTGAAGCATCTTGTTAACTGAGGTGTACTGTCACACCCTTACTATAGGCAGAACTTATGTTGCTTCAAACTTAACTTTGTTGCAGCTTTGCGTACATATTTACTCTCTTTGTGATGTGATACTCATCTCAGTGTGGCTGCCAAAGATCACCCTGTGCCACAGATGCACCTCTGCGCTTCAACAATCAAGTATGAGTCAACAATGACTAAAAGTCAAGCAGATTTAGCTGTTCTGTATTCAGTACCACACATAGAATCTCTCAGTCAACATCTCCGGAATTTATATTGAAATATAGGCCCGTCCTCTCAGTTTATTACTGGTAGACCAAGAGATTTTGCATCTTTTTATTGAGTTAACTTGTGTCTTTTTGGCACGAGATTAAAAACATAAAATAAAACAATGATATTAAAGAGATGTTTTTTAAAGTGTGTTTGGAACTTATTTACTTATTTGCATTTGTTTTTTATTAGTTTGACGGCGTTTTTTTTTTTTGTTTGTTTTGTTTTTTATGTTCGAATAAATTCTTGCCCACAAAAAATGCGTGCACTGGAGCGAAACCCCACCCCAGAGCTGTTAATTCAAGCCGTAATGAGCAGCTACCTGGGCAGCTGGCACCGAAGCCTACGTGATGAAGGGAAGGGGAGGTGGATGAAGGGATAGATGGTTGGAGGAAAGGGAGGATGAGGGAGATAGCGCGTCATTGCCATAACTCGATTCAGATCAGCAGCGGCCACACGTACACTCGTCTTGCCTCGGTTTTGAAACTGCGACATCACTGTGTATTCTCCTAAACCAGACACTCAGCTCGCATGGTCCCCTTTTAAAGCAGCCGTCGCGTTCAAAACGGTGGAAATCGGGCAAACATAATGTAATCAAATTACATAAGAGACAGACGGCACACGGCGAACTGTGTAATTCAGGCTGGGCGAATCAGAACTACACCAGACCCCTCTTGTTCCACTTTATTCAATGCTTAATGTGTTCGAAGGGAAACTATCAATGAAAACTTTGTTAGCAGCCAGTCGACATGCACTTGTGCAAGCGTCCTGTATAAGGGGCTCGCTGCACAAACGACCCCCCCGTCAAGGAAAGACATCGACTGGATGGAGGGAAAACTATCTATTGTTTGGATATCGCATGTACCAAATGCCTTAAAAAGTAGTCAATGGACATCTATGGATGACCAGAAAGGGACTACCGTCTTTGAGTGTTTAACTTTGCAGAAAGGGATGAGAGTAAGAGCGGGAGAAAGTGAAGTTGTGTTGGCTTGTTTTACCTCAGCAGAGCCGTGTCGCCTTGTCTGCTCACTACATTCTCCACCGAAGAATAGTCCACAGTTTGTCCGGCTGGCAAACAGGACGGCAGAAAGCAGCACAGGCTGAAAATGATCGCAGTAAGCCACTGACCAGAGACACAAGCATCCTGCACCGCAATCATTATGTCCATCACAGCTGTTTTGCGGTCGCTTTTTTTCCTCTCCCAAGTTGTTGCCCAAAAAAGCTTCTTCTTCGTCGTCTTCTTTTTTTTTTTCTTCTTTTTTTTTTAAGAAAGAGAAAAGCGACAGACGGCTTTAACTCCAGACTTTTCCGCCTCGGAACCCCGTGAAGAAACGCTCCGTGGTTTATAGTTTCCCAGGTTTGTTTAGCTGGATGTACAGCTCGCTGTGTGGGGAAGTGTTCTCTCCAGTGGCTTGCACACCATCTAGTGAGGAAATGCGATGTAAAATGGGAGCAGACCTAGAAGCAGACAACCCCCAGGCTCTGATCCTGTTGCCATGCGGCCGTTTCCCGGGCAACCCGTTCCCAGTGGCTCGTGATGGAGCAGTAAAACCGGTAGGTATTGATACAACCCAGGAGCAATTAAAGATATCGACTTGTGAACCACCCCCTATTTATCCCTCCGTAAGGAAATGAAGAGTCCGAGCATTTGTAGAAATGGAGTCTAGTGACGTAAAGGCACTTATCCCGAAGGAAAACTCTGGACATTTTTTTTCTTGGATGAGAAATCTGGGAAGTACCTTTTACCAAGGGGGACTGTGGTCAAAGTAGCACCTGCAGCAGGGACAGCCTTAGGGACCAGCAAACTTTGCTAATGTTTTGGGAATGTAAAGAAGCCATTGGGGCTCCATGAGACATTATTAAACTGAAACAAATATGCAAAAACTTATGGTAAAAGTTTTTTGGGGTTTTTGTTTTAACCATAAGTGCTAAACTCCTATACTTGTATTGTGCTTTCTCAAGTCCAGGTGACCCCAAAGC
>NW_006799949.1:4013854-4043219 GCF_000485575.1 Poecilia formosa
ATCATTACTGTTTAAACTTTACCTTTAATAACATAAATTTACCTGATTTTTAAAGTGCAATCAGTAATACTTTTATAACAAATTTATATCAGTAATGATTTATTGGTTAATGTCAAGTTGTCATGTCATGTCAGTCTTATTCACCCCCCTTCAAATAAAGTGTTACCAAACATTTATTTCTGTGTAATTTTAATCCTCCAACCCGATTATGCAAACCCAATGTTCATATATTACTTAAATCACACACACACACACATCCTTATTGCTTTATCTGTGTTATCTTTACTTTTTACTTCCACAAAACTTTCCTATAATATGCTTCCATTCAGTACTATGCAAAGAGACAGCTTCTATAACATAATGTTTTTCTGTAATAAAAAATAATTTTCTATTGGTCTCTTGTAATTTTCCAGTTTGCAACTTAACTGAATTTTGGATAATCATTAGTTAATAGCAACATCTGTGAAAATTAACATAAATAAAATGTGTGAAATAAATCAACATATTACATTATATTAATCTATGATGTAATATGCTTTTCTTTTTTTAATTAGAAGTTGACCCCCCAAAAAATTATACTGAGGCTATTTACATTTATTTATATGCCAAGGCTATAAATAATGTCTTTGGCAGGAGACATTATCAATGTCTGAGTTGATTTATCAACTCAGACCAACTTCTCTGTCCTGCCAAGGATAAATAGTATCCTTGGCAGAATATTATTTATTGGGCAAAAAAGTTTTATAATGGTGGCTACCTCATTCTAAAAAGGTCCACTACACCACCAGCATTTAAAAGTACTTACTCACTACGTCAGTTTTCTCTCTCATTACTTGTCACATAACGACATTTTGTCAATACATCATAAACTGATATTTTTTTAGATGCGATGGGTGGTGTCAGTGTTTCTGAGCTACATTCTTGATGCTGCACTCCATTTGTTCTTATGAAATGAAATGACATTAAACTTATATAGAGCTATTCAGGACCCGCAGCACCACTTCACAATGAAATCTTCCCATTCATCCACTCATTTACACGCTGATAATACCATGCTACTGATTTGTAGTGGAACAGAAGCCAGGCTGCTATGTTGCCACCAGCAGCAGCAAGGTAGGTGAAGTGAATTCCCCAAGGATGTAGGGCAACCTCCTACCTCTGTCCAAAATATTTAAACCTTGTAAAGAAAACTGAACTATTGTAACAGTAACGATTGTAACACAGAGGAAGGAGCAGAAAGATGAAGTTTTTCTCTTTTTTTTTCTATACATTGCCAGAAGAGGAGATGCAGCTATCTATTGTAGCCACACAAGCACAACCACTAGATATTATCAAGTGCACCCAGTGGAAAACTGTCATACTATTGGCTGGAATGGTTGCTAGGCAGTGGCACTCGTTGATCTGTAAGAAAACAGAATTCGCAAAGGAGCAGAGAGGTTTGTGAGCGCAAATTTGATCCATGCAGAGAGCGAGGAGAAAATCTGGGGGCAGGGGGGTGACCAGATTTTTGAAAAAGAACAGAAGTTTTGAGTTCAAGAATTACAATTTTTGAGAGCAGAGAGATGAAAGTCTGCTTTCAAACTGAAACGTAAGGTCTGGCCACATGGAATATTTAAAACACTACTTAAGGTCCATATAGTTTGCATTATGGGGATTTCAGTTGGCTTGGAAAACTCCAACATATACACATATGCACAAGGAGATAGAGGACTTAACTACAAAGTTTGTTTTAGAGCAGCCCCCCTCTGCATTATTCTGCTCTAAGCCTTTTGACTTAGCCTACATAATACTTGACAGACTGTACAGCCGTAACCATGGGAATGACATACATTCAATGAGACAGCAGGTTTGCATGGTACATCTGACTTACACTATGACATTATGGACATAACATTTAGCATTTAGTGTGACAACAGAAGGCGTCGAATCGAGAACATTCAGCCTGAACGATGTCTCAGAGACCATCTGCATTACCCAGTTTAAGAACTGTCCCACAAGCTTACTGAGGGGATGTCCTGCTATACATCCCCTGGTATAATATTTGTTGTTAAAGCAACAGATATTAAGGGACAATCCCTTTTGTGTTTAGATCTGTACACCCACTAAGATGAATTTGCAGTTGATTGTGATTATATTTTTGCAAGTATATAACAAAGGTATATAGTTGCTACTTAACAGTAGCAAGTATATACTTTTTTTTTTATTTTTCTAATGCTGATATAATATTTATGAAATGTCACCGACCACAATGTCAAGATTGCAGGTTTGGTAAGATCTGAACTAGGATATTTGCTGTAGTTTTCCATTGAAACCAGCCTTAGTTTTGTCTTTGGTTTAAACCCATGAAAGAAACCTTGATACACTCTTAAATTCATTCTTTGTACTTGAGTTTTACTTCCAGCTTTACTGTCTACATCTTTTATTATAATTTTTTTTTTTTTTACTGCGGTGAATCAGGGGCACAACTTTAATTGCCTAGTTAGTTGCAAACAAGAAAGAAACATAATGGCTTCCAAAGGTAACAGGGAGTGTTTCAATGTTCTGGAAGTGAGTCAAAAAAACAGCGTTCCATGACAGGCAAAAATAAAAGAGGGAATGAAAAGTTAATCTAGTTGCAAACACTGTTGTAATTTGCATAACTCAAGCTCCCTCTGCTGTTAATAGCTATGATAATTCCATCAATAGAAATACTTCAGTGTCATAGGGGCTTGGGACCTCCGACAGTCAAATATTTTCTATTGCTGCTTTTTTTTTTTCTCTCTCAGTTCTGAGCCCTTCAAATTACCTGGGAAAATGTACCTTCCCATGCATAAAACCTGTAATTACGATAACTCCATTTAGACAGCCTCTAATATTCAACTCATAATAACCTCAGGAGTTATGAACAAGATGAAAGCTACCAGGTCTGAACCTTTGCAGCATTAGAGCTTTTTTTTTCAGTGATGGATACCTTGGCTATTATTTTTACTTTGAGTTTCAAAGCCAATCAGCTTCTCATGACAACAGTGTCAGTTTGATTCATGCATGAAAACAAAAAAGTGACAAAGATGTGTCACAAAACTTTTCAGGTTTTGTAACTGAAACCTTTTTTCAGTATTATTATATTAGTTATACATTTTGTGTGTTGCTGATGATATTGCTATATTAGCCAACCAAGTCATGCTTAATTTAAAAAAATATATATAATGATACTTGCATTTTTCCTCCCATCTTTCTATGAGATATAAAAGTTTTGTCTTAGATTAATGGATTTATTCAGCCAGAGTAATGCAGGATATTGAAGCGTATTGTATCCTGTTATGTACATCACCATTTTTCTCAGTTAGCAATTATGTTGACTGTTAGTTAGCAATTATGTTGACTGTTATGATAATGGCTGACATCCAGCAGGGAAGTGTGTCAATCGATCGGGCAAAATGCTAAAATACAAAACAATTGTATGTAGTACTTCCCTACTGCTGAAGTTAACAAAAGCCACTGAATAAATAATGACTCAAATAATAATTAAAGCTATGTTCAAATTATGCTATCATCAGAATCATTGTACAAAGATATGATGGCATATTTTATTATCTTTAATTCTTTTTTTTTTTTTAAAAAGGGGGAAAAATTATAAGCAAACAAAGAAAAAACAAGTACATGTCTCATATACATTTTTTTAACAAAGCTTGTAAAAGTCTGTACTTTCATTTCTCTTCTGAGAGAAGAAGCTGGTGTTATTTTCCCCCCAAAGAAGTGAAACAAAAGGAATTGAAAAGTTGCCACAACCTCTTGTTTGTGACAACATATAGTTATTGACAGTCTTTGTGCCAGTTCACCCTTAAAAGAACTCATTCTAAATTTAGTTCAATGACATCAAACAGCATTTAAGTTTACAATATTTTGACTGAAGTGCTTTTTATTCTATATCAACTCTCCTTCTATTATGCAGTCTTATTTATTAAACTAGAATATGTGTTCTGATGAGGCTTATTTAAGTACCTGTTGAAAATTGCCAATCAATAAGTAGGTGTTAAACACTGTTTTCATTAAGGTTAAATTTCTATATAAATTTTTTTTTTTATTGGTCTGATATAATATTATAATTGTAAATGTCATGCTTTTATTTACTGGGAGTGGAAAATCATAACTGCCAGGAATAAAAGCTTTCAAACATCACTCTTTATGCAGTTTAATGTGTTGTGTAATAAAGCCCCTGAAATAAATAATTTCAATCATATTCTAATTTATCGAATTGATCTGTACTGACAGACTGGTCCAGGGTGACCCCGCCTCTTGCGCAGAGAGTTAGCTGGAGATAGGCACCAGCAACCCTCCAGACCCCACTAGAGACAAGGGTGTACAGAAAATGGATGGATGGATGGATGGATTATCTGTACTGTCAGCACAAACTGACTTTTGAGGTTTGCCCTGTCAATGGACACAACAACGCAAAATAACATTAAATAATTGCCAGACACTAAAACTTTAAGCTGTCTTGGGAAAAGTGGCGGAAGAACAGCACTGACTGCACTGTTTCATTACTCTAGGGCCATAAAATCAAATCCTGTGAAATATACACAATTTTGTTTGGAGTATATTATACAAGGAGTTCAAACACTCCCATGTTCCTCTTTAAGAAAATAATGTTTTTTTTTTTTTTTCATTAGACAATCGTTAATCATGCAACTTAAAGTAAACATTACTTCCCTGTGATTGACTAGTGACCTAGGTGTGTCCTGCCTTTCACCTAGTGGCTGACACTGTGGGAAATAAGCACTGATCCCAACACGCTGTCACAAGGATACGACGGTGTAGACAATGGATTGATTGATTAAATAATAATAAATAAAAAAAAACATAAAGGCAGAAAATCTGATTTCTTTTCTCTGAAGTTTATTGCACAAAAAAATTATACCATACTTGATTTCAACTGTTTGTTTGCTGAGAGATTAATGCTTTTCTCAATCTCCACCCTACTGTTAGATTCCAAATGTTTACAGATATAGTGAACAAAATATATTTGTAATGAACCATGGCATTTTATATATGTGGCCCACAAGCAGTGATTTATTTTCAGCCAATACTTTCTTTGCTTTTTCCTGGATTGAACACATGGCATGGCATGAAACCTAGAGCGCTTATGAGTCATAACTGATTTGCACTCTCAGACAGCACCAACCATACTTTATACATAGTGGGTAGTTCAAAAAGCTCTCCCGAGTCCCTTGAGTGATTGCATATAGCAGGAGTCTGATCTGTTTGCCCCAAGACTGGAAAATACTCTGAACTTTCTCCAAGGTTTGCATCATGGCCAGACATATAAAATATAGCAAAGCCAGGGACTGAATAATGCCTTTATGTGAAAACATATGTTGAGAGTGTGCATCTCTAAAAAAATTATTCAAATTCCTATAGGATATTGCTGAGTTTGTTTTTAACTGTCATCCCTTAAATGTGAAACAGCTGTCTAGAACAGGCCAGTTGGCAGGATGCAGAAAAGTCCATGGTGGATTATACGTGCTTTAGGCTACATAATAATGAGACTTGGGGAACCAGCAATAAATGAAGCTGCAGAATAAATCTTAGCTAATAATATTTGGATTTTAGGCATTTATTTGCTCTCTGGTTAAACGTTTCTGACTTGGGATCTGGAATAAAACAAATAAATATTCTTAATATTATTATTATTATTAAAAGAGGAAGAACATTTTTAAAGAAAAGGAATCCAGACTTGTGGATTATTTCCAAAATAATAATTATTATTTCCAAAAACACTTAAGACTGCCAGAGTCACATCTCAGTCTTTTTGAAGAGAAGCTGGGTGCAGTTCTTATATTGTCATGATCCGTGTGTCTGTGTGTTTATTTTGAGTTTTTTCTGTGTGGTCCTGTTCCCTGCGAGTCTCTGTCTCTGCGTCTTCCCCGTTGATTGTCTCCCAGGTGTGTCTCGTTCCCTTGATTACCCCGTGTGTATTTAGTCCCACCTGTTGTCTGTGTTCTTCGTCGGATCCTCGTCGTGTTGTTGTTCCGTTCTTTGGATTCCTGCATTAAAGATCACCATTTTCATCTACATCTGGGTCTGCCTGCGTCCACTCTTCACCACCACCAAACCACTCCCTATGACATATATATACAGGGGTGAAAGAAAAGGGGAACGATAGGGTACTGCGTACCCCTAAAAGATTTAGCGGGGGTACGCAGTGCTTGCAAGAGAGAGGAGCGGCTGTCAGCTGTAAAAAAAATCAATGGGTTCACTGTGCAGCTGTGTTTCACCCACTAATCAGCCGTGACTGATTAGTTTTTCAAGAACAACCTAAAACACGACTTAATCAGTTAATATATAACTTTTCCCCCCCATTTCATATTGTTTCTGAACCGTTCGTGCTTTGCTAGAGCAGCGGTGGAACAACACGTCGATCGCGGAAGGTTTTGAGTCGATCTCGGCATTAGGTGACAAACTGAACGCCGCCAGGACGCTGAGACCAGCACGTCGTCCTCTGACTCGCTCAAAACATTCGTAACTTTATTAAAGAACAACAACAAAAATCAACAAAACATGTTCAAATAAATGACCCAACAACAATTATAATCTCAGTGATTTTTTTGTTTCAACAAGGTGTTGCGCAATTCTGTGCGTTTCGGTTCCATTACCAAAATAACTAGCAGAGCAGGAGTTTAAAATTAACTAATCAACCACCGCTGTGTTCAGGGAGGCTTATTAATGATCGCAAAATAAATATCAAGCCTGCAAACCTGATATCGTAACGGACTGAATGTTTTTAACGTAATCTCTGGTCGGCTTGAGGAGCGCTGGAGGTTGCCATGGCAACGGGTATGCTTAAATTACAGAGACGGAGAGTAAAAAGGTGCGAGTGGTTTTGAGTTGATCACCTGTTCAGGTTGTTTTACCTTTGTTTATCTTTGTCTTGGCGCTTCACAGCCGCTGTAGTTTCTGAACGTTCAATAAAAGACAAACTTGGAGTAAATATCAAGTTAGTCTGTGAGCATATGTCATTTACAACAAACATCAAACAAGGTAAATATGTTTCATTAAGTATTTAACAAATGGCTTATACCGCGATAATTATGTGAAATTAAATTAATTGTCTAATATAAAATAATAGTTTGGTGCTGTCGGGCTCAGAGTCTGAGAGGCTTTTTCTCTGTAAAACTATATATTTTTTTGCCTCTCATTTAGTGGAAATATTGATGTTGATGAGACTTTCTCCAAAATGATAACCAACTTTTATAATTCCACTGTTGAAAAAGAGGAGCTAACATTCACAAATGACATTGAAATAAAATCCAGTCCAACATTTGGTTTGAGGTGATTCCTCTGGAACCTGTTGGAGGAAAAATATCCCAACTTCAGAAGATGTGCTTTTAACTTAACAGAGCTCCTATCAGTATGAGAGTCAGGGTGATGAGGCACCATGTAAGGAAGACGAAGCTGCAGGATCTTCGGAACAAACGGGTCTTGATGCTGGGCTACTGATTATCCGTCTGTCTGGACACAGGATCAATAGAACCAGTTTAAAAGCTAAAATGAATGGTTATATGCCAGACATGGAAAACTGGGATGCACTCTATGCCATGATGTTCAGAATTTAGGTCTCATGACATCTCAAGGTTCAACATTGCAGCCAGTGGACTGAAGGAAATACAGCTTTATTACGTAGCAATTCAAGGGCTACCTGCTTTTCCCGCTTCGCAAAGATACAAAAAAAAAAAAAAAAAAATCAGCACAGAAACTCCAAAGCACACAAAGAAGCAGTTTTTATATATCCATCCATCTGTACACCCTTGTCCCTTACTGGGGTCGGGAGGTGCTGGTGCCTCTCCAGCTAATGTTCCAGGCAAGAGGCGGGGTCACCCTGGACAGGTCGCCAGTCTGTCGCAGGGCAACACAGAGACAGACAGGACACACAACCATGCACACACACTCACACTTAGGACAATTTAGAGAGACCAATTAACCTGACAGTCATGTTTTGGACTATGGGAGAAAGCTGGAGAACCCGGAGAAAACCCACCATGTACAGGGAGAACATGCAAACTCCATGCAGAATCCAACCCAGAACCTTCTTGCTGCAAGGCAACAGCTCTACCAACTGTGCAGCCCGTTTTTTATATTTATTTATATATAAATATGTATAATATATATATAATATATATATATAATTCCCTTCTCATCCTCCACGGGTGGTCTCTTTCATCCTCTGAGCAGAGCCTCTACCAGAGGCCTGGGAGCTTGAGGGTTCCTCCAGTATCTTGGCTGTGCCTAAAACTGCACATTTCTGGACTGAAATGTCTGATGTTGTTCCTGGGATCTGTTTGAGCCACTGCTCCAGTTTGGGGGTGACTGCCCCAAGGGCCCCGATGACCACAGGCACCACTGTGGTCTTCACCTTCCAGGCCTTCTCCAGTTCCTCTCTGAGGCCCTGGTATTTCTCCAGTTTCTCGTGCTCCTTTTTCCTGATGTTGTGGTCACTTGGTATTGCTACATCCACCACAACGGCTTTCCTCTGTTCTTTATCCACCACCACAATGTCCGGTTGGTTCGCCATTACCATCTTGTCTGTCTGGATCTGGAAGTCCCACAGGATCTTAGCTCGGTCATTCTCCACCACCTTTGGGGGTGTTCCCCACTTTGACCTCGGGGCTTCCAGTCCATATTCTGCACAGATGTTCCTGTACACTATGCCCGCCACTTGGTTATGTCGTTCCATGTACGCTTTCCCTGCCAACATCTTCATACCATGGTTTCCACCTTATATCCACAACAGGTTTTTGGTGAATTTAAAGGTCTATGCTTATTAATGCTCTGTTTCCCATACACACATTTTTTAAAATAGGACTCTTTCACACACAAAAGACATGCTGGCCTTAGAAAAGATTGTGTGTGTTCCTGTATGGTTATGGTATGATAAGTACATAAATGAATGATGAATTACTGAAAGTAAAAAAAAAATAAAAATAATAAAGCTTGTTAAATTAAAAATAAAGTTCCACTTCACTTGGTCTCATTTGTTTTATTGTACATTCATGTGAAAAATTGTACATCGCATTAAATGTTTGGTTATTCATCAAGAAACATGTTCAAGTCCAACCTTATTTTTTTATTTACAATAAAATTCCTATCTTTTGTAATTAACCAGAGTTTATCAACAAGAATGAAAGAAAGAATGAGGATTTTCTACCCCCTAATAGTGAGTGTAACTCTTCAGTAAGTCTCAACCAGTCTCCAACATCAGTCTGTTTTCCCTACTCCTTAATTCTTTTCTTGTTCTACTTTGGAGATCAGAGGTCTCCTGCTTGCACATGTCCTTTGGAGGTTAGGTTTGTGCAGTTTTATTCTGTTTGAACAAGCATACACTTTCAATCAGCAGCAGCAAGTACCTGAATTAGTTTCTATGATTGAGGTTTTAGGATTTTTTTTAAGAACTACTTTTAGCATTATGCAACCTGCTTTTGCTGTGAACTTACTAAGATTATCACACCTGGACATTTTGTCAGCTGTTCTGAATGGCCTCTTCTCTGGCAGGCAATTTTCCATACAGTGAAAAGACTTTTTATGAAATGATATTTTCTTCAGATATTGTATATATTTATCATTTATTTAACCAGAAAAAAAACCCTATTGAGATTAAAAATGTCTTTTCCAGGAGTGGCCTTGCTGAGACGGCAACATAAAACATACAACAAATCCAAAATACAAACCCAGACACACAAAATGCAAAATCAAGAAAAATCACATAATTATACATTAGGGCAGTTACAGGATCCAAGTAATCTGATGTCTCTGTCCTTTAAAATTGAATTGAATTGCCGCAAGGTAACAAGAAATGATCATTTTAAGTCATTCTGCAGATTATTCCTGGTGGCAGGGGCAGAAAATTTAATGCCTTTTTACCCAGTCAGTTCTGACCTTTGGGACCAGCTTCAAAATGATGTCCTGAGAGTGCAGGCCATAATAGCGCAAGATTCTAGACAGAAGTGCATATAAATATGTAGGAAAATGAGCAAGAATGCATTTATAGATAAAAACCAGCCAGAGAGAAAGTCTGCGGTCATTCAAAGACGGACATTTTGCTGTAGCGTACAAGGCGCAGTGATGTATTTGTAAGTCACCATTAGTCATGAAAAGAAGAGCACAACGATATACAGCATCCAATTTTTTTTTTTTTTTATGAAATGCTGGAGAGTTCATGAATAGCAGACCTCAATGATCTATCACGGGGAGAATGGCTGAAATAATCAGGTGACTTTTGACTTCGTGCGAGAAATTAAATGGCCAGATGAATTAAAAGCTTCAGTATTTTGAAGTCAACATGAAGGATTCACATATCCAAATACATAAGAAAAACACAGAAGTGTCCTTATGTTTTATGTGACTGTAGATAAAAGGAATGTACACACGAGGATGCCAAAAAGAGTGCTGTTCTTATTCCTCCATTACTTCAAAAATAATTTTCTTTGAAATTATAAATTACTTAATGACGCTTATATAAAGCTACATTATAGGATAATTGGCTGGCTCTCATTTATTATACGTAAGTTTTGAAATTAAATATTCTGGGCTTTCAAATATGTTGATCACAGAGAAAATGATAAAATAAAGGTGCTCGCAGAGAAGAAGGTTTTATTTATTTTTTTTTACCACTTGTGTTTTCAGACAACACATTATGCTGCAGTGAAACAGGAATAAAGGTAGTTTGAAATGATTGATATTGGAGTCTGACTAAGCCAAACTCCAGGTACTTGTTGTTACTATACATGGTTTTAAAGCCTCTTTGAGCCGCTTTTTGGTCATGTATAAATGAAATGTCGCACACACAGGGGCTTTCAAAAATCAAGCCTGTAATGGGAAACTAAAGGTGTCATGGAGTGGAGCTCTGCAGGGTCAGTATAGAGTGTTACACATAAAACAAGGGTTGAGATTTTCTAAGAGGTTGAACACATTGGTATTGTGCGAGACCTTCACGTTTTGTTCCATTAGAAATAACTGCTGCTGAAGAAACTATGACTGAAGTCCCGTCTGCTGTTCTGTCTCATTAACTGTTTGTTAATGATGAAAATGGATGTGCATTAAACCCACACTGCACACAAGTGGTTTGTGTGTTTTGCCTTAAATTCCCTCATCAGGTGGCTATGGAGGCCGGCGGTAATTATAATTTTAGACATTACACGCTTGAGCCATAACACACAAGTCAGTTGAGTGAGCAGGCCATTAAGATATTATGAGATAATTGTAGACAAAATGTATCCTAGGCACATTTTTTTTAATCTAATGAATGTGCTTTCAACAACAACAAAAGTATTTTCTTCAAATATGAAAAGATGTAAAGTGAAAGAGAGATTGGGTGCTGCAGCTCTCTCTCTGTATCATGTGACCTGCTCTCCATGCTGTGATCAGGATACCCAACAACTGTCTAACAAAGTCCAGCTGAAATCCAATTCATCAAGTTTGGATGAGTCAAAAAGAAATAGGGTGTAATACAAAATTCATAAAATAAACATAGCCATCAGCAACTTCAAAATATTGAACAAACCCTAGCTCTTATTTTCAGAGTTCAGTGTTTCTCACATGACTTCAATTTAAGCAAAGCAATAAATTCTAGGATCTTCGAGGCTAAACCTACAAAAAATATCCCATCTGACTGAAAATAGAAACTCGATCTAACAAAAGTACAATGCTTAGCTTCCTAGCTGGCCACAAAAAAAGGGAAATCACGTTGGAAGAATATGATGGATAGTCATAAAATTATAGTCGTTTCCCAAACCTAATTAACCCTGTTTTGAAGTATGATGTTAATGATTTCCAGCAAAAAAAAAAAAACAAAAAACAAAAAAAAACCCTCCTGTTGGGACAAAATACCAGTTGCTTAAAAAAAAAGAAAAAGAAAAAAAAAAAGAAAATACTGGCAAATTGAAACAGAGAGAAGATAGGGATGAAAAAAAAAATTACAAACAGAAGATGGAGGACCAACTGGAGCAGAAAAAAACATCAGTGGGGTTTCAAAGAGCCTGAAGACAATTTCAGGACACAAACCAAGCCCCCAAGGCTGTAGGGGACTTAGAGTCGGTTAATGATCTGAACCAGTTCTTCTACAGGTTTGATCAGACACTCACTCTTCCCTCAGCCCAGTCACCCCTTCTGTAAACCATCTTATCTTTAATAACTGCTGCTTTTCTTCCCTGAACTTCACACCTCTCAGCCCTCAGCCATCATCCAGTCCCACCGCTTTAGAGGACTCCATTCAACAGCCCCTCTGCCCTTCCATAATCCTGTTCCTTTCAACACCTCAGGTTAGGAATGAGCTTCATAAAATCAGGGTACAAAAGGCTGCAGGTCTGGATGGCTTCAGGTTTCTGAGACACTCTGCAGACCAACTGTGTGTCACCATGGAATACATGTTCATCAAGGATCTGAAGCTTGGAAAAGTACCACAGCTGTGGAAAACCTCCTGCGTGGTATCGATGTCAAAGTCCTAACATCCAACGGACTTCACCAACTACAGGCCATCGTGTTCCACCTCACATCTGATGAAAACTTTTGAGATGTTCCTCAACCATATCGGTCCACCGGTGAGGTCTTCATTGAACCTGCAGCAGTTTACTTACCAGCCTGGTGTTGGCGTAATGACGCCATCAGCTATCTCCTTCACTGAGCTCTGACCCACCTGGAGAAGCCTAGAAGCACTGTCAGGATCATGTTCCTGTTCTTTCATGAATGTGATCCTCGGAGAGGATCTTGCTGCTGTTCAACCAGCGGCAAGCTTCACTTTGGTAAAGCCCCCAGTGAGAGACATGAAAATAAAGGATATTTTTTATTCTATTCCTACTCTAAAACAAAATCAGTAGTAGGCCTTGACGTTTTGCACGCATCTTCCTGTTTAGTGGTAGAAAAATGTAGTATGTGTCTTAAGTGAGGGTGAAGATATTTTTTTTGTTTTCATTTGTTTTTTTTTTTTCCTTTTCATTATAATTTATTTCTGAGTACAGTTTCCTATGAGCTAAAAAAGAGTAAAACATCTTACTCGATTTCATTGATGCTGTCAGCAGCAGTGAAGGTTTCTTTGACTAGAGCATGTAGAGCCTCAAGGCAGTGTTAATATTACATGTTGCAACCCTCGAAGCAGTTGATTCCTTCACAGAGAAGATTTTTATGTGAACAGCTTTATTCCCTTCATTTCTACCTTGATAGTTCTGCATGAATTTTTAAAACATCTCTGACTCTGGGGTGCATTGGTAGAGTGAAGGGGTGGATGTCAAATGATAAAAATGAAACAATACGCCGTGACTTATGTGACCTTTTTTAAAGGACGGAGGCATTTTCAAGGTAGTTTAAAAATAAACTTTCAGTCTCCAGTTAAATCAGCAGTGAAAATGTAACTTTTAAGTATCAGCTTAAATGGCATGGCAACTGAAATGATCAGATAACTGCAGAAATTCAGTGGTAAAGGACTAATAAGTGATAAAAATCAAAGTCAGTTTGGGTTGGCTGAAGAAAACAACATAAATATCCCCATCAAATTTAATTAGCTTGAGATTAGTCTTAATACACACATAGATGTGACCTTTTAATGTTTAAAGAAAAGACCTCAAATAATTAAAGGTAATCTCTAGGAGTCACTAGGGAGGTTCAGTCAAAGATTGAAATAACTTTCTATAGTGGTCAGTGTCATTTTTTACAAAGAAAGATTATTATCCTGAACAAAACCATTATAAATAGAAGTGAGTGAATAGTAGCTGTGAACATTTTTTCTCAGATTATGCGACTCGGCTAAGTTATTTCAATGCACGCGCTGAAATAAGGGACATAAAATACCATCCTCTAAAGGAGACGTTTCTCCATCCAAAGGCTGAGAAAAACAGATAGTTCTTGCATAGTAAAGCTCGGGGTTAACGTGGGAACATAGCATCCACTCGACTGAAATTCCCTTCTCCAGAAGAAGATGTGTTTTAGTGTGGCGTCAAGTGACTTATAGAGCTTTATATTGTATGGCACCTGAGAGTAGATTTCATTTTTGGCCATTTTGACAAATGTGCTATTTAATTTAAAGAAAAATGTGCCCACTGGTTTGTTCAGAGAGCACCATCACTTTACTTTTACTTTCATATAGGCTTCAATGCAATAATGATAGAGATTGAATTGAGAACAGGCATTGTGCAAACACTCAACCTTTAAGCTCCAACACTTGCGGCTATTTTAACCTTGATTTTAGAGCACTGCAGCTCTCCTGCAGGGAGCTGTCATGGGAAATTGGTATCTTCATAGCAGGATTTAATCTGTATGACCTTATGAAGCAGATAAATAGAACCTAACTTCTTGCAGAACCACGTGCATCCCTATTAGCCCTTTAAACTACAGATTTACATACATTGTTAGGAGCATTTTCTATTTTAGGAGCATGAAAACCGAGCTTTAGAAATACATTTATCCGTGCTAATCATATCAAAACAGGAACTGGTTTGTGTTCTCTCAAAATGCTGCAGACAATGCTGCAACAACACTGTATTTTTAAAGTGTTGAGATCATTTGTCATGTCTAATCCACACACTTTAAAGTATTTTATTGGGATTTCATTTGATAAGTCAAAACAATAGAACATAAGTGTGTTGTCCATATGCATTCAGTCCACCTGAGTTACTTTCTAAAATAATTTGCTGTGCAATTACAGATGCAAATCTTTCAGGCTATTACTTCACCAACTCCACAAATCTAGACTTGATATTTGTGCCAAATCTTCTTTGCAAAGTAGCAATTCTCAGTTGGATTTATTGCACACATGCAATAAACAGTATAACTTAGAATAAAGAACCAAAATGTAATTTAATAGGATTCTGAAAACAACCATCTATAGCTGAACTAAATACTACCACATTGCACAGTTACAACAGAGTTCCTGTTCATTGCCAGATGTTGAGAGAAAAGAGGAAAAAAACAAATTATGTAAATAAATAGCATGAGAAACAACACATATTGCCCTTTTGTCTCCCATGCCCAGTGTACCTCAAAAATTCAACCCCCGGGGAACCACATCTGAGTTATGTTTTACCTCGAACTGGTGAGATTGGAGGATTCAGCAAGAAATAATGAGAAGTGATATGCCTAAGCTTTGCTGGTGATGAAAAGCCTGAGGGTATCATCCACACTCTAAAAAGTGCAAAGCAGCCTCCAGATTGGATGAGCCTCATATTCACAACAAGCATATAAAATCCAATTTATTTGACTTCTGCTAGCCCCCCATAGGTGCTTTATTAGAAGGTTGACCTCCACTTGACCAAAGACAAACACAGTTACAGAGAATTGTTCCCACATTCATCTATTTATAAAGAGAATGAGGTGATACATCATAATTTTATTCCTTACGCAAATCGTACTTATAACATGAAACCCCCTGTGCTTATTTTTACTTCAGGGTGTTATGATTCCTTAAAGTATTATGAAGTTAATCTTTTTGAATGATAGAACAGGCACCCTGACATGAAACCGCATAAGCAACTCTTCCATCTTAAGAGTCGGAAGCATTTTATCTATCAGCTTTGTGTTGCAGTCACAATTGTTGTTTTCACGTTGTTTTGTTTTTTGGCAAGAATCTTGATTCTTTCTTTCATTTCCCCCATGGTCGACAACCCCTGGAATCCGCAGCGGAACGGAAGGGATAGAGGTGAATGTGTCAGAGTGAAATGAAATGCTCTCTGTCTCCTGAGGGACAGCCCTGCTTTATGTGGCTCACCAGTCGTGGAGAAGCAACACTGCAGCGAACTCAGTTTTGCGAAGTGAGAAAACACAGACGTTTGTCAGCCAGGTGAAATCCTGTCGCTGTAGGAAATATTATCATGAGAGAGCACCTCAAATGAGGTTAACTAATTGGTCCATGTCCCTTTATGTGTGACTGAACTTCCGATAAGATCCCTTATATGTGGCCGATGAATGTAGATGAGGCCTAATACCTGAAGAATATGATTTTATTGCAGGGATTTCTGCCAGATTAATGACATCGTTTTTGAAACGAATGTCAAACTCCCAAGGAGAGGGGAGAGGGAGATTAGACGAGGTTGTTATGATTGGAATTGTTGCTTCTGGTTAAAAGAAACTTTCTTAGTTTTTTTTTTTTTCCATGAGATTGATCTTTTTTAATATTTTAAAGCTCAGAGCTCTAGAATTTGATTCACCTCACAATAACGACAAGGCTCTGAAACGTGATGGTTAGCCTATTATTGTCACAGAGTTGCTATTGCACATCACGTCAAACTATTCAGTGTCAAGATAGATATTCTCACTCCTGCAGACTTGGCACAAAACTAAGCATGCACTTTCACGACCATTCTAATACCAACATGGCTATTAAATCTTCACCGTTTTCTCACAATCAGTAGAAATTAAATACATATCTGGAAAATTTCTACCTAGAAAGTTTTCTGCACAGAGCTCGCTGTGCTGTCTTGAGCAGTAATTGAAGTGAGGCAGAAGATCTTGTGTTTAGAATAAGTATTCACAGACAATTGTACCACTTTATAAGTTACACCTCTTAAGAGAGCCTGGTAGGTGTGGCCTGGGATTCAGAAGCTCAGCTGGAGACTTGCATCTCCAAGGAGGAACCTTTTGGAAATAGGCAGAACTTTGTGGAAACAAGCTATTAGGCATCTCTGAAAGGCTGTCCCATGGAGATATATGGCCCAGGTATATTTTTGATGAAGGAATGACGTTACAACGTAATATAAATCTAAAAAAAAAAAAGTTTATTTCACTGAATAGTACCCCTTAAGACAGTTCTGAAGGTCAAAGTGCACCATCACAATACCAGGACGATGTGCTCAATAAAATTAGAGGATAAATCCATGACTCTGGCATGTTTTACTGTAAGATTCTCATCACTGACTGCATTAAAAAGCTTTTCTTTTTCCTTTGTCATCCATTTCTGATTGTCTCTGACACAAAAATGATGTTGCTTTCATGAATCATATCATGACAAGTTGCAAAAAGTCTGCAAATATTTAATTAAAAAAACACATAAAAATACCCCTAAGCAAACACAGGGACATTACAGAAAACTCCTGGGCAACAACATCAGTGCTTATGTGGGTGGTAGATTAATTACTTGCTTACAGAGAACTTTGATAAACACAGAGGAATCTGTTCTGATCCCCCACCCCCCAAACATCTGTGATGTGTTTTTCTTTCAACCTATTAAAGACCCTTTCTGTGGTAAAAAAAATCAATTTAACAAATCATTCATCAGTCTGGGTTTATTATGCTGACTTGACGTTCAGTTGTTTGGCTTATATAAGTTGTACATTGATAGACCCCGTCTCACACAAATGGTTTGCCTCTGTATAGTAACAAATACACAACAGACGATGAGAGACTCTGAAAATAGCATCAGAGCTCTGGAAGAAACCACACTGCTTCTGCTTGCGAGATTAAATCAATCGTATCACACCACAAATGTCACTGCTAACAGTTATGTCAGCAAAGAAAAGCTTATTCTGTGGCATTTCTGTTGCAAATTTGTCACCTTTTTCTGTGAGATATTTTTGTCTTCTTTATCCTGAAAAAAAAAAACATGTAGCAGCTTGGCAAAAGCCTTGAAAGAAGGCCACTGCTTCTGGTATTACACCTAGATGCAGAAAATGTTTTCAGGGCATGTTTTCTTCAGCACCCAAATCGGTGGAACAAAAGTAATGTTCAGCCTCTCTGTCCTCATTGGCTGAGGACTGGGAGTTGCAAGTTGACATGGCAGGCATCTCATACTTCCAGGACAGCTTGAAAATATGTATCTTAAGGATTATAAGGCAATCTGACATGAGCTCACATACACATAAAGATTTTGGTGCCTGCGTCTTGTACAAATCCTACTCCTGCTAAATATCATAAGAGCCAAGACAAAATGAACCATCAAATATGCCTCAGAGGCTCCTAACAGAATCTCTCTGTGGATCTGGGTTAGAGATAAAACACTAGTTTTAATGGTTACCATGGTAAAATTTCTTACTGTTAGTGTCACCATTTTAAAATTAAGTATCTTTTGATTTTCTATCAGAGAAAGAAGCAAGCAGAAGGCAGTCAGGGTGCGCCAGAGAGTTTTCAGCCTCCAGAGAGGACAGAGTCTAAGATTTCAGATTTGAAAGTGTTGAGGAAAGGCTTTCTGAAAGTGGTTTCTGTTTGCACAGCAATCACAGATTTAAGGAATCATCTGCCTCTGATCGTTATCTTACAGCTGACGCAAAGCTAAAATCAGCTTAATGTGGTTTTTTGGAATGAGTCGTCTCATCTATTGTCAAACCTTTTGTTCTGTCAATGAACAAAATTCTGTCAATGATACATCAGGAGCCCAAGAAATACACTTTGCCATAATCTTAAGATGCTCTATTAACATTTGAAGCTCCCTATTGTTGGGTGCATAGTGTGTTTGTGCAGCAGATAATCACATATTTGTTCATTAGCATTTGATAAAAAATTTATGGCTGGAAATTCTTTCCACCATGTGGGGAAATTTTTGTGCACAAGCTTTAGTTTGTTAGTAGTAATGGTTGCACATTATCAACATGCAATTTCTAATTTGCTTCACACTTCTGTGTTGAAACATTCCAACTTGCAAATCACAATAAATATATTAAAACAACTTTAGACAACAATCCTGAACTGAAATTAATTTAGCTGTGCTTCGGTACAATAATGATAAATGCATTCTGATTCTGAATCTGAGCCAATTCATACCGAAATATAAACTATTTAAATTTGTCCAAATTGAAATAAATCCAAATACATCAAACACTATAATATTCACTTACATAAAGCCCTAATAAGTCCTAGGTATGATGCAGATTTGTATTAATTATTATTAGTTAATAACTAATAACCTAATAATTCATAGAAATTCATATAACATTTCAACAAATTAAACTAGCAATTGATGTCACTGCCTTGATAAAGTACCTTTCAGAAGAGCAAATGCAAAAAAAACAAACAAAACAAAACAAAACAAAAAAACAAACCCTGGAATGGAATAACATCACAAAATCATGATTGTAATGACCTCTGAAGTTGATGTGACATCAAGCCACAATACAAAGTGCAGACTGTCCTCTTGAGATTTTCCCCTGTTAGGGGTTTTATGCTCAGATTACTTCCATCACACAACAGCAAACATACTGTTATTAAATCTTTAGCTCCCTCATTTGAGTGTGCATTTACAACATCACTTCCTCTTCAACACACAGTTTTCAGATCAACATCACGTCAGTGGGTAGAAACCTGTTTATCTAAGGAAGTCCAGCTAATTGTATCAAGGTCTTTTTACTTTGTTGCTATTCCCCATAAGCATAGATGTGGCAATAGAGGTGAAGCAGGCTTCATTTCAGCAGATGGCAATTGAGAGGACGTAAATGAGAGATAAAGACACATAAACAGTGTTTCAGGAGTACTTTGTGAGAAAAAGAAAAACAAAGAGTAAAAAAGGCCTAATGATAGCAATATCTTCTTTAAATGTTTTGTTTAGGAAAGAGACTTGGCCAATAGTTATTTCTTTAAGAAAGAAAGACAGAAATAGTAAACAGAGTTAAGTGTTGAATGTTTCACCATTGACTTTCATTCAGGAACGTGTCAGAGCTAAACTCAAAATCACATATCTTGTGTGAAAAGAAAAAAAAAATACATAAAAAAGCTAATAGGTTGAATTAATTTTAAACATTACACCAATGGGGAGAAAACAGCCAAGTGGAGAAAATGGTCCATATATTAGCAGGCCAAGCACTATTGTCTCGCAGGAAAACCTATGAAACTGGGTGAAATGGTCAAAGAGGCATGAGGCCCAGTAAGGTGTCTGTGAGATTCTCCTTGAACTTACAATATCCACACATGTTAGTGAACTTCCCCTACTACATCTACAGATCAAGTCATACATCAGGACTAGCAATTAATACGTTTTTTTTTTCTATTTCTAATTTTGAAAAATATAGTTGCTTACCAACAGCGGATTGCCACTGAGATGGAGCACTGTAGTAATGTAACCTGTCAAAGCTCACCAAGACATTAAGGTGGTGTTGGAATATTACGGCTAGAAGGATGGGTTAAGGGGAACAATTTAGGATACTGGTGTGAAAAGGATTTTTTTTATTTTTTTTTGTTTGGGTTGAATGAATTCACCAAATGACTAAAGTCTGAGTCATTAGCTAAATTACACCGACATGAAGACCTACCAGGTGGTAATGATTATGATATTTTGTAAATGCCAACCTAATTATACAATCACTTAGCTCAGAGGCAGCCATTATTCAGAAGAACAATTTTCACCATGGAGGTGAACATTTTCTATTCCACACATAATTTAAAAAGATGATTAAGTCATCTTTTTTTCAGCCATGATTTTTAATTGCATTACTTCTGATGCAAGCCCAGTCTTATAAAGTCTAATAGCATTAAAATAAAACATAAACACATATAGACATTTTCTGTTACACTTTTTATGTAATATAGAGATCAATGAAGCACTCGGTTTGGTTTCTGGGTGGGTTGGGTTTTCTTTGCCATTCCACCACAAAGATTAATTCTGAAATTAAAACTGTCCTTATCTATGTTTGAACTGTTAAATACAATTACAATAAATATTTTTTTCTCCAGCAGTATCAGCCTTTTTTGTTGCTTTTGGCAACTGTATTCTTAATTAAACATGCTCAATGTGTAATTGGTCATATTTCCTCGTCACACAATACTTTCAGTTTAATGGATTTTTTGAACTATTTCACAAATATAAAGAGCACCTTAAAATTACTTTGACACCTTTCTGAAGTTGGAACAGAAGAATAATTTAGGTTTAAATGTTAATTTAAAACTGAAACATATGGAGGTAGCTGTGGTTCTCACTTTTAATGAGCACCACATGGGGTTAGGACCCCTCATTTCGTCACTTTAACAAGAAACTGTCACTTTTTGCTTTCTGTTTCTAAGCGCCAGCTTGATTTGTGTGCTGCTTTTTAACAAAGTGACAAAAACGGCAACTTAAAAGCTGACTAAGCTGAGGAATATATGTAAATCATGCCATTTTCATTAACTAACCTAATTATGGTGAATATATTTTCTTAATTGAAGCAAAAAGTCTTAACTTGAACTTTCATAACTTAACTTGTACCCCGCTCCCCCAAAACATTCAGCTAGCTTGCAGAAATTAGCTACTGTGAAAATTACTTTGCTAGAAACATCGTTAATTAGTCATACATGTCACTTTCTTCTTTCATTGCAACAACACAATATTGCACTAGAAAATTTGGTGTTGGCAAAATCTAGCCATGCATTAGAGAATTTATGAATTGAGCAACATTTTGTGACTTGTATAAATACAAATGTTGCCATATCCTCTCTGCCATTCCAAAGCTAAACAACTAATTCTGCAACCGACTTGCTTGATTTGCTGCCTTTCCTTGTTTTGGATGATTGGAGTCTGAAAGACCTAGACGTAACAGTAATGTAACATTAAATGGCAGCCTCATTAGTGCATAATAGAGCCGTTAACTTGGATGTTCAACACCACATGCTGGTCAGTAGTCTTGTCACATTAGCTATAAATCAGCCAAAAGCACTAATATTGGTGTCGGATTTTCACAGGTTTTAGAATCTTAACTCAGTTTATTTCTGCTTTGAATTAATCTTCAGTGATTTAAAGCCTTGTTTTCCCTTTAGGAGATAGTCCCCACACCATCGCACTGCGTTCATCAAAAGCTGATAGGGAGCTGAAAACAGGATTTGGATTATTTTTCAACAGTGCAACCCACATACTCAACTCTTCTGCCTAAAACAACAAAGGCAATTTCCTCACAAATGTGGCACCATGTTAGGAGAAATAAACAGACTTTGCAAAATATACAAAAAACACTCTAACTCTAACTCTAAGAAAAATAACTGTTCATATACAAAGTTTCATTATTTCCTGTGTTACTTTTATTTAGATACTAAAGGAAGCAATAAAGCCATTCACAATCACATCCAGAGACATCAGATTCCAGTATAGTATGCATTAAAGTCTGAAGTTGGACATGTTGACACCTGCTGTTCTATTGAAATGTTCTGTCAGTTGCAGAATTTTACCTTTTTGTTATCTTCACCATTAGGTTTGAAGACTGATTTGTTTATTACTTACAGCTAATCAGTTTATGGATTATTCTACATGCAAAATGAAATGTTCTCTAAACATTTTTTTTTATTTTATCTTACGGTGGTGCAAGTAGCAAAATACTGCATGGATTATGTGTTACTCTTTTGACTGGTGTGTTGTCAAAAAAAAAAAACAACAACAACAACAAAAACACAACCAAAAGCAGCCACATGTTGAAGGTTCAGAGGAGATTAGCAATTATGCTTCTTTTATTCATGTTCGCCACTATTGACTTTATAATCTTAAACAATTAGGTTTGTTGACTTCACCAAAAAGCTGAAGCCAATTCATTATCACAACAGTTTATTCTGTTCTCATACACAGCTTCTCTGCAAGAGACATGTTCTCTCAAAGTAAAAGTAACAAAAGGAATAATAAAAATTTAGGCTGCTATTTGTTTTTAATTTGTCTAAGTTGTTGTGTCCAGACAAGATGAACGGGACAATGAGTTTGCAGTTCAATGACTAATGGACTGCAAATTAGGGCTCATAAAGCTCATTACAGTTATAGAAGCCAGTTTGACTACTTTATTAAATGATGCAAGGTATTAATTATGTACCAAAAACAATGTTGCGTCAGCACAACCTCAGGCACATAATGGTTTGATTGCAGATCCTCCAATCAGTCTAACCTGGAACATCATACAAAACATAATTAAAAGCACAAAACATTCACTGCAAAACGGAACACATTTTTCCATCTGATTAGTCTGCTTGTTAAACACAACCTCTATGTAATTTCTTCCAGGAAGAAATGGGTTATCATATTGTCACTTCATATTTTTTTTTGTCTCCCTTTATTACTATTATAATTTGCTTTGATTGTCACTGGTGAGAATCAGAAAATGTTGTGCATTTTCTGGGCATAACTACTTCTTTCTAGGTTTCTGTGGATAGTAGGCAAATAATTACTTCTCAAGTATTGGCTCATCTTTTTTTTCAAATAACGCCAAAAACATCTGAAGGTGTGCTGTCCATTTTTCCACTAAATGTGGTTATGTGTGTCGTGGTGGTGATGGTGGTGGAGATATTGGGTGAGGGTTGCTTCCATCTGATATTTCCGGAATTGCCAAAAATATGTAAGATTATTCAAAAAATATGCCAAAAGAAATTAATAAATGAATGAATACATTTATATGTTAGCTTGAGCATAGCTAAAGGAAGTCAGCTGTCTTTCCAGCTATTCTCTTCTGCCAAGTGAAATGAGTTAAGATATTTTATTCTGCATTCCTGTTTCATCTGCAAGACATTTACAGGAAACAACAAACCCAGGAGTCTGACTAAGTCAGTGTTGCATTTTTTCCTTGTCTTTGCTACATCTCTCTCTACTCCTGGCATTCAATTTGTTGTTTTGAATGATTAGTGAAAAAACACACAACAGAGAATTCTCATTTGTGAATCTGGAATGCAAACTTTTCCTAATAAATAAATATTTTTCTTTGGAAAAGGAAGATGAAAGATTCTTTTATATGCATCTCCTATATATCTCATCACCCCACTCAGCTGTCCAAGCTGTCTAAGCTTGATTTCACTGATATAATGAGGCCACAACATCAGTGTACCCAGTTTCCTGTTTGTAAATCCTTCTTTTAAGAGCCGATTTATTGATTAAGTTTTGTGATAAACATTTCAACATATATTTTAAAGTTCTTCCAAGAGGGAATCTAAAATAGTTTTACATATTTAAACACTTTTTTTGTGTAAATAATGCTGTAGTTTCCCTGATAATTAGTTACTTTTACAATATACTAACTTAGTTGCTACCTCAGTTTTTTTTTTAAACACTGCTTAAGATGCACACTGTATCCCAAAAGACGTTATGGTTACAAGTGCATCAGGACTTATGCAAAGCCAGAATAAGATACGCACCATCTGCTTGGGATGTTGCTTTTCACCTCACTGTGTGAGATGATAACATTTGGGTAGGCATAATTTGAAATATCAAAGATACTGAGTGAAGCAATGTTTAATGTTACTGAACAAGTGAAGGCTATAAAAATAAAATGATAAAAAATTAAAAGATAATTATGGGTGACTCAGGATGTTTCTTATTCATAAATCCCAGAATCCACTAAGGCTTTATGATCTGCACAGCACATTATGTTCTCTCTGTTGTCTGGAAAGATAATTTGCATTTACCTCATAGGCAGCCTTGTAAAAGTTTTCACTCTTTTGTTTCATACCAAAATTGCAGATAACTTTAACAATTTCTGTCGTGAATCACTTAGTGATGAATGTCCCACTCCGCATCCATCTCGATATCTGAGGGGACAAGTTGAGCCTGGGGAGGAGATGATAGAGTGCAGCTTCTGCCTTTCAGTCTCATGGTGACCAGGCTTCTGCTCCAAAACCTTCACATTCACCTAATGGGGTGATGAAGTGAATGAATGAGGCATGAAGGGAAGACATGCTACCGGGGCCAGTGTCTTCTTCCCAAGACGCCACTCCCACCATGCAACCTTTTGCTTTTCGGCATTTTGTGGTCTAGGACAGTTGCAGAGAAAGCTCCTTGGAGAATGAGGCAATTTTTGCAAAGTGCCTGCAACACATTTATCCATCCTGTGTAACATGCATACAGCCTGCTTATGGTCTGTGTTTAGTGTGATGGGGCTGTGGAACAGGAAGAGGTTCATCGAGGAGTACAGATCTCCAAAATCATTACACCATTCAGCGCTTCCATCACTGCGGACACTAATCCAATTTGGGCGGATTTTCTCCAATGGGCGCACAACACATGCCTTCCTGTCTTTCTGAAAACTATTGTCCAAAAGCTTAGCTCAGCATATGTCCACACAATGAACCCAATGAATTTTCTTTTCTTCAGTGAATAATTCCAAAAAGCCAAAGATTTCCTTTCATTTTGACCGTTCAGCCGTGTAAATATTTCAGGTCAGTTCTTTGTTGTGCAGAAGAACACACTCGATTCCTTTTCTTCAGTGAGCATGTGCAATCACATGAAAGATCCAGCTGGCTATAAATGTCAAGCATAGACAATTTGGTGAAAATTACTCAGAGTAGTTAAATATTGACAGATGCAATGCTGTAAGAGACATTGCACAAAAACAACACTGCATTTGTTTATTTTTTTATTTTTATTTTTTTCAGATTTTACCATTCTGCTTAAGAGTCTGCATACACTGATAAGAGATGATTGTAAAGTTGATTTTGGAGTTTTAATGATACATATCTTCTGGTTAAACTTTAAACAAACATATGATGTTAATTGTTCCAAAAAACAGAAGTGGTGAAACATCTTAAAAAATCCATTTGGGAACTTTTTACTGACTAGTTTTTGCATGTAGTTCAGATACTTGAACTGCAACAAGGAGATTCTGCAGGGAAGTCAAGGCAAATCTTTTAAACCAAACATGGTGGTGAGTGAATCATGATGAGGATTTTAATTTTTTTTAATTCATTTATTTTTTCTGCTGCCAATGTTAGGAGTGCATTCCACACAGTGGAGTTGGTCCGGTACATTTATCCAAATAGTGAAAGGATTTAAGTTTGAATAGTTGTCACAATTGTCCGTCAGAGAAAATTCACAGTAATTTCAAACTTCTTCAAATTCTTGTTTGTACGCATCCATAAAGTTGTATTGCCAGTCCATTGCAAATTGAAAGAATGGTTCAAACAAGTCAAAAGCCCAAAACTAAGACACTGAAGACGCTCATGTCAACAATGAGGGCAACTTCTGTGCAGTGAGACCTGCAGGGAACGCTTTAACATTTGGAGCTCTTATTTTTCTAAGACAAAGAAATGTAAAAATGAAAGAAGAAAATGCCAGCATTTTTTATTTTTTTTAAACAGAGTTAGAGTCTAATAAAAACTGCATTAAAGTATTCGACTGGAAAGAACGGTGATATAAGCTGACACATGATGCATAAAAAAATCAGCAGTCTAGGATGGAAAGCCAGCAGGTATTAATGTCTAATAGAACCACCTGACTCCTGCTGTTAAATGGGATTCAGATGCTGACGTCATTTCAGTCACATCTGTTACATCCATCCAAGTGTGGAGGCTGAAACAATATCATCTAGCTGGGGGCTGAGTAAAGGTCTTGCTTTCGGACAGCCACGGCAGATTAGTGCGCTTTCTGGAAATAATGACTTTCTGCTAACAATGTAATCTGCTGGTCCAAACACCGGGGAAAGCTTTGTGTTTCACAATCCAGTGAACAGACTGGTGGATTGTCCGCAGCCATGACAGAAAACACATCATATCCATGCCTTGCCACCAGGGAGACACAGTGAAAGTCGGGCGCATTAACCGAATCCCCATGTTAACGGAAAACTAACCGGGAGGGATTCATCAGGCGCAAGATACAGTCTCAGGCACAAGATTCGAGCTTGTTTGTTCTCGCTCCAAGTTACAAATGCAGGACACCAACAAGACACCTGCAGTAAAAGTGTGTACACAGTGTCTGCTTAAATGGAAAATAAATAACACCCACTGAACCCCAGCTTGAAGATAACACACTACCTGGGGAGGAGAAGTGTAAGTGCCTAACCCAGGAGGAAGGCCTGGGAGCAGGACAGCAGGAGAGCTCAATTGGTATTCTTGCTTGAGCTGCATCCCCGAAGGCCAGCCCTCATAAATAATATGATAATAGTGTATATCCAGTGCTGCTGAGGTGAGCAGTAGCGATGCAGGAACAAAGCAGTGCTCTTCGAGAGTGACCTGAGGTGGGATGAGGGGATCGGCAGCAGTGTGGGTGCGGATATGTGTGTGTGTCGGTGGGGGATCCAAGGGGTGATTGCATTCATCATGAATCGGAAGCTGCGGAGACAAGAAGTGTTGACAAGTTTAATCAAACTGTGTCGAGTCTGACAAGTAAGAGATTGGGACTGTACAAAAAAATATATAAATGGCTGACAGGAGCCTATGTTTATGCTGAAAACACAGAGCCACCAAAACCAATCATTTACCCGAGACTTCCTCTGTGTGTAAAAACTAAATGGCTCCCTTGTTTAAGTTAGGAGGAGATTAAGCTGCCCCTGTTTTGACCCAATCTTTCAAAACAGACTCAGCTGGTGGCAGACAGGTTAAAGGAGCGCAAACCTCAAATTTAACAATGCCACCAGAAACTTGGAAGAAAAATACCGGTTAGGTAATTTCTGAGCCAGCAGCAGCAGCACAAAGAAATGTCTGATCCCTGAAATCAACACTCAAGAATTTTTGGTGGAGCAGCAACAGCAGCAGCGTATTTTGACATCCGCACAAGTGGAGCAGATTTCTACCTTAATGAGTTTTTATCTGCTAGACTGTTCTGTAAAGATGATAGTAATTCTTCTGCCTAGACATTTTTTTCTTCTTTTGTTTTGTTTTGCTGTTTTGTCATTTAAATGTTCCATATCAGCGAACAAATTCGGATAGTTGGCTAAACTCTGAGTAAATATAACAAGTTTTCCAAAAAATATTGTTTATAAAATGATTTTCTGAAAAAAGGACAGCACAGTAAAATAACAGACTGTTGTGCCACTTTCGGTGGCGACACCTCCCATCATGTGTTTGTGATAACTGGTGACGAGTCTTTTAAGTGGCTTTGGAGGAATGTTGATCAATTTTCATTTTTTGCAGAACTGCTGTAATTCAGCCACATTCGTGAGAGTTTGAGCATGAACAGTCTGTTTACAGACAATCACAGCATCTCTAAGTTTAAATTGGAAGACAGGTGTTTGGATTAATCAAAAGGTATGTGTTTGAATTAATTAACAAATAATTAACTCTGCTCAAAGCTATTTTATGGAACAGCATAGTCCTGTGAGGTAACTGGATATATCACACTGAGCGCTATGTGGAATAATACCTGCCATTCTAGATGACACGGTCAGCACGACCAGTCTATACATCAGATTTCCTTCTACTGTGGGATAACAGGCTAACATTAAAATGCAGCTTCCAGCAACGTCTGACTTTTCAACATGTGATCGGCACAAACAAAATGCACGTAGATTGCTGTAATTTGCATAATTCATAATAATTATTCTCAATCAACACACGAGAAAAGGGAAAAAAAATATATATTTCTTAAGAAATAAACAAGTTTTTTTTCCCCAACTTGCTATTTGAGGCTTAAACAAAAAATAAATAAATAAATAAATAAATAAATAAATAAATAAATAAAATTAAGACTTTGAAAACAAAACTAAAACATTTATTTTATTTTCCTGTGTGCTAGAAGAAAATAAAAAACTAAAAACAAATCACAAGTCAGATTTTATTTTTTCCCCACTTACCCTTCAGGATTTCAGTGAGGAAAAAACATAAGACTTACAAAAATATTTGTCTTTTCCAATCAGTAGATTATTTACAGTCGAAATGTAAGAACTACTTTTTTGTAGTCCGAAATAATCGATAAAAACAATCAAATATTGTACATAGTAATTATGTTTTTACTTCCACATGACTTTAAAAGTCAAAAGTAAAGTAACATTTGGTAAAGCTTAAAAATGGGTCTTTAAAATAAAATAAAAATATCCCTTTACCTTTCAGGACTTTTGTATTTCTGTAACACAGACTTTTAATTTTCCTATCTTTCCCTGAGGTCTCTGTCCTCCATATCTTACTGTCTCTTCTTCGCATATCAGGTTTGTAATGTTATCTCCACAATGTTCTCCATTTGGTATCAGGAGAAGAACATTTTTGACTTTGTCTTAGTAGCACTAATCCCATTTGATTATTGTTTGGAGCATCCGTTAGCATATGTTTTGAGTTTTTCTTCGATAAATCATGCCACATCTTCTTACTTACAGACATCCAGATAATGTTTACATAGTGTAGATTGGGAAGGGTGCCTTCTGATTCTAATGCAGCTGTTTGCTATAGCTGGCATATTTCTCCTCACCAACAAGCACCACAACACATCTTAATGACAGCTGACATAGCGTTATCTGTAATACACTGTGATCACTCAAAGTGTTTACAGGTCTTCGGAGGCTCGTTGCTTACCAGCATTTCGATGCTGAATGGATACTTCTCCTTGTGAGTATATCGATATCCATCTTCTGGCCCCCCATGGATATTGACATATTTATGTTTACGAGCTCTACTGAGCTTTTTTCTAAGTTCTTCAAGTCAGCTCATGATTATGGGTCAGAACTTTTATGATTTTGGGATATTAAATAATGAGTTACTGGAATATTTGCTTTTTTTTTTTACCACAACATGAAAGCTTAAGAAATTGAACAATTTAAATTATTTTTGGAGTTAATTTAAAAAAAAAAAAAAT
>NW_006799949.1:4043697-4115615 GCF_000485575.1 Poecilia formosa
ATTTTGTGTATATTTTATTCAAATTTCATGCTTTATCAATAGGACCTGTTTTGTCCCTATTCTCAAGAATCACTGACCAGCAACACACACAGCTGATGAGGCTATTGGTATGCACAACAGACCCATCACACCTCAGACTGTCCGTAACCGGCTATGACAAGCCAACTTGCATGTCCAGCAAATTCCTCAACCTGACCCTATCATGTTCAAAGATCAGGCCGCTACTATCTGCTACAAATGGCCATGCCACAATGTTATCAATGCCAAAATGAAGATCAGGAATTACTGAAAATATATTTTGAGTTTCTCTATATATTGCGTAATCCAAATGTTCATAAAACGCTTATATTTCACATGGGACATTTATGTTTTTGTTCGTATATGTGTGACAGAATGACATGAATTTATAAGGAGAAGCAGTACTACTTTTGAAGCAGAGAAACTTCGGACACTTTTGTTGTAAATAGTTGGAGAAGATTCAAATGCAAGTAAGCAAACAGTAATTCACCTGTTGTCAAAAAAAGAAACCAAGATTACTTTAGAATTATGTCAAGCTCCAAATTTCACAGAGACAAAAAAAAAATACAAAAAACAACAGGATTCAGTTTGACAGAGTACAAACCCAGGACCGACGATGCAGAAGAAATATAATGACAGACACTCAGCAGGTGGTACAATCAGTAAATTAGAACCAGGTGGAGAGGAAGCATAGATGGCAGAGCTAATGAAGAAACAAACTAGCTAGCAAAATGTGGAACAACAATATCACAGTACACAATAAACAACCAACCCAGAACAGTCTTACGGAAAACAAACAGAAGAAAAGTACTCAAATAAAACAACACAAAAACTCAAAGACTCCAAAAGACTCCATGCATCTTAATGGGAGAAAAGACATCTGACTTGCTTGGAGCTCAAACTCTGATTTACCCTTCAACAAAGAAGCTGTGAATGTTCACATCTTTAGGCCAATACATACTCTGCAGGGACAAATCTTTTCTTTTTTTTTTTCCATTTCCCAGCACTTCAGTGGCAAACAACTTTCCTGGATAGGAAGTCCTTGCAGTTTGTTGTTAAATCATCCTCCAGGCAGAACTTTTTACTTGTGCAATATTGATCGATTGGTCAAAAAATTATAACGGATGTGTTTATTTAATTGGTATATGCTGCTGCAGGTAGGATCTATGAAGACTTCTCAGGAAATCTACACTTCAGAAGAATGAAATGTCCTGACCAAAAGGAATGTTTTCTTGGCACCTTGAGTTAAAAAAAAAAAAAAAAAAGTTTCTCCTTACTTGGGACATATTTACAGGCCTTATATCTTAGAAGTGAGTTGCAGTCTTTCAGCAGTAATGTGAATATGATTTTATAATTGTGATTTCATGAATTTTACAAATCTTTCAGTGTAAAATAATGTAAAAACATTAATGACACATGTTATGGATTTGAAGAAAATGCAAAAGCAGGGAGGTTCAAAACTTGACTAAACTCAAAATGACCTAACTGCACGAAAGGAATACAGGCAAAAAGCTGAAGCAGAGCTTTAAGGCAGGAAACTGAATCAGTCCATTTCTACATCTAATCCACGCAACATAATGAGGGTCAGGGGAAGTGCTTGTGGACAGTGATCAATGGGTAAGAGACAGGATATGACCTGGATTGTATACATAGTCTGTTACAGCAAAAAGAAATGAGGCAAAACAGAACAAGTAACTATAAATCCGGGTGCACACTCACTTCAGAAAAAAAATAAATAAATAAGCGTTTAATCAACCAAATGCATGTTTTTAAATTGTGGCAAGAAGATGTACATGGAAAGAAGCAAAACATGTGCAAGGAAATTATGGAAACCCCTTGCAGAAATCCGTTGGAGATACACAGGGCAAAAAACCCAAACATTTCTGGACACAATAAAAACAATTTAGAAATTTAACCTGGAATAAGCTTAAATGGAGTATCACATCACGCGTGGAGGGAACACGGAAACAGAAAGGTTCTGGTTCCGTTCAAACTTGGGAGCTTTTTGCTACATCAAGTGCGTTACCATGCAGCCTTGGTAGATAACTAAATATGCAAATAAATGTGTTATGGCTTTACCTTCCTTAGATCAAATTGTAAATCTGAAATATTTTCACCCTAAGAACATCAATAATCCTAATGATGAGCATCATGTTTAAACATTTATAAACCAACAGCTGGTCCCATTTGTTTTACTAGCTGTCTTGTTGCAAAAGCAACCTGCAGTGTTTATTTTGGCGATGAGGTGGCCCAGCGATCCGAAAGCTTTCACCGTGTGTCATAGACAGTCATGGGGAGCTAAGCTGGTGAAGAGTGTCAGGGTTTATTTCTGCCTGCGGTGAGGGCACACTTCCCTCGATTGAAGTCTCCCTGCAGGCTTTACTTTCCGATGTCCCCATAAGTAAAGGACTTTATCTCCCAGCAACAAAAGAGAAGTTGATTTTTCTCCGAACTCTGAAACCACCATGAAATTCAAACAAGTGGTGGCACCGATATGTCCCATCATTTCAGCAGTCTCTTTTGTGAAGGAAAAAAAAAATAATAATCCAGCAGCTGTATATATATTTGCTGCATTTGTTGCTGTTAGAAGTGTATGAGATTAGTTTTTTTTTTATCACCACACAGCAGACAATGAGTAATTAGCATCTGTTCTGGTGTACCAGTGTTTTTACTCACGACTGGGACTGAGCAGCGTGACTCTGGAAACTTACATTGCGACCTTTTGCTCTGTTTATGCATGAATGGACAAGACTGTGCAATACGAGAACAAGTGACAACATTATTAAAATATTTTCATATGAGATACACCATATGATGTTATCTGTTTTAATTAGTTTCTTTGTTCTCTGGTTTTTAATCTTTTTCCTCTGGTTCAAATATTCTTAAGCCGTTTCTCAATACTAAGAAGAGATTTCATAACACATTAATGTCAATTTGTGGGGCAAAATGAAAAGAATGGATAAGTTTTTCTTTACCAGTAACCATTATTAGTATGTTTTTATGTCACACAAATGCTAACTGAGGTCTGAAGGGGTTTTGCAGCATTGTGCAAGTTGTACTGTGTTTACTGATACGACTGTTGACACGTTTTAATCCTTTCACATAAATGAACGTCCTTGTTTTGACAGCTGTGTTGATAAGCGGTACTAACTGTTTTCTCAAAGTGTATAAACCTTCACTCATTATCTGTCTGGCAGGTATTTCCTGCAGCCAGGCAGGTGGTGAAGTGTCTCAACTAATAAGGTTTTAGCTAAAAAAAAAAAAAATCAAAATAAAATGCTGGATTTTAATTATTGGCTTTTGCAACAACTAAACCTAGTTTGGTGAAAGAATGATGTTGCACCATGTCTTGGCTCAGGTTTTCAATTTTATTTTCCTGTTTGAATGAAGATAAATGAAAAATGCAATACTGCCTCACAGTTTTACGTTTTTCAAATATATCTACTCATGGCAACATAGGAAGGATAATGTTTATTTGTTGATTTCAACAAATAAACCACATGGAGGGACTTGTCATTAGAAGGGCTAATAGGTAAGTCCTTCTTTTTCTTAAAACAGGGAACCCTTGCCTTTAAGATAAGGTTGCAGTTTTCTTAAAACTGACTGCAACCTTACGCCGTCATTCCTCTATCCAGGGATCAGATGTCAGCATTTAGCTGGATCGCAGGTTTTTTATTTTGACAATAGTTGTGACTCCATCCAATTGTCATGCAGATCTTGAGAAAATTTTTAAAATGTTGAAAGGAGAAAATAAAGGGAATTAGACACGTTTCCATTTATTGGTTTAGAGCAAATCAACTAGGATATGCAAAACGTAATTCCGTCAGAAACAGGAAGGTTGCGAGCAAGAATGGACCCCACATCTCTGGGAAAACTGAGAGGTTTTCAGGAAAGTGTTGCCATCGGGGAAGTTTTAATTGGTCTGTCAAGTCAAGTAGTGTTTGCGATGTTACATGCTGTCTGGAGATGTAGAGAAAGAAATGCATTTCTAATGCATGCAGTTAGTGCCATACAACAACAGCTGTTACAAGCATGGGAGAGACGGCGAATGCTCAAGAATTTTGGGAGATTATAGTGGACATGTATTTTTCAAAAAAGATTTCTACATTTTGAAAGTTTTACTGGTTGTATGAATGTGTTTAAGTACTCTCATCAACGGGGATAGTGTTTACAGTGCTGATGTATTCACTGCGTCAAATCCATTAAATCCTCCTTGGAAAGGTGGGTGTGTGCTGTAAACACTGTATTCGGTGCAAAACAAAAGGAAAAAAAAAATCATATACAGGCATATCTAAAAAAAATATATATATTATAAAAATCTCAAGATATTTTTGCAGCTCCTTTTAGCAAGTGAAACTCATATTTAGACTCATCACAATTATAGTGAAATATTTCAAGACTGTTTCTGGAGGATTATGATTTCCAAATAATGACAAACCAAAATTTAATAATGCAGAAGGTCAGTGAAAAAAGACATTTTAAACAGAAACGTCAGACTTCTGAAAGTCATGTTTATTTCTTTGCACTCAAGGTTGGGTCTTATTTTGCATGAATTTCTGCAGTGGCGTGGCATTTGGTGGATCAGCCTGTGTGGCATGGCCGAAGTGTTATGGAAGCCAAGGCTGTTTTTATAGCAGCCTGCATTTTGAGTTTTCACCAACTGTAAGCCAATGACATTGTAAAATATTTAATTGTGTAATAAATCTATATAACATATGATTTTTCCATTGCTGAAATGAGTAGTGAAACATATTGCCATTTTTCACAATATGAACAATCTTTTGCTGTGGAGCTGTAGACTTGGTCATTATTTAGAGTTGTGTTTTGTACTGTTGTGCCAAGCATATTACAAGGGTCTTAAGCAATGAAACTTTCACCCTCTCAAGTTTTCTACCACCTCATGGTTAGAGGGGGGCTAGTACCTCAAGCCTGAGAAAAGCTACGTCCAATCTATCTGTTCGGTCTGAGAAGCTATAGCATGTGCAAAAATCCTGTGTTTACTTGACCTAGTAGAGACGAGGAAACGAACTGTCTCGCTAATGCTGCTTTGGCAGAGGTGAAATCTTTGGTGGCAGCAGGTGGTTGAAAGAATACATAGTGATCAATGATCACAAGATGTGCTGCTGAAGGTAAGGACTTGATTTTTTTTTCTTTATTTATGTAAAACATATCTGCCTAGAGGATTTGATATCCATCATGGCTGTTGTTGATAAAAAGCAAGGAGACCCTCTCTTCTTCAACAGCTAATTGAGTGAGATTCTTGTTATACACATGACACTGGAATAAAGTTTTCTACATTCTGGTCTGTGTGGCAGAGAAAAAAAAAACTAAACAAAACATAGCGAACATAATCATCAAAACCACATTAAGACGCAGCATTTGTCGACTGAAATGATGCAGACAGTATGAAAACATGTTTTTCAGAAAAGGATTATCACGGGTTACATCATGTCCTTTAAACTCTTGCAATATATTATAACCCACAAAGAAGTGATTGAGCTCCCTCTGAATGTAATGCGGCACGAGGGCATCATGGAGCTGTGATGTGTGGGACTGTGATAACTACGGTCTTTTTCTCAATTCAGGTCAGCACCAAAATGTGAAGGCACTGACACGAGAACACTTGAATGTTTTACTCACTGGAGAGCCATGTTGAAAACTCTTGTACAACCAGAGAAAAAGGGACGATTGAAGTGTGTTATCACGCAGGGGGGGTTGGTGGGACGGGGGGGGGGGGGGGGGGGGGGGGGGGTTGCTGTGTGACTGACAAACCTCAGTGAGGCCAGAGGACACCACATTGCTGCATTGACATTCTCACTCGGGTGGGGAGCTTACTGTCAAAGATATGTCAGACCCTGTGGGGTTTTCACATGAAGTGACTAACACGCACACAATGGTTGGGTTTAGAGCTCTTGTCAAAACACTTTAACCTCACCCTTACTGCACATAACCCTTAGCCTTCACCTTTGTTCTACTCCCAGAGTTTCTTGCATCCTGTGCCAAACCGAGTATTTCTAATTTGCCCCTGTGCCCTGTGGGTTTTTAATAGCTGTGGTGCACTAGCTGTAAACACTAGGTGTGACACGACAGATGGAAGCAGCAGTGGGAGTCTGTGTGAGTCTTTCAGTCCCACGGTGAGTCCCCCGGGCTGCAAGTGGAAAGTGACCGGAGTAATTAATCCATTTTCACTACTCCTTTATCCTCCAAATACTCAGCCGCGCTGGTGTTCGCTCAAGGACGCTAGAACAGCAAATTTCATTTCAGCACTCTTTCTGCAGTTTTCAGTGATGGGTGAAAGACAGGATGATGTTGTGAAAGGACTGAGAGCTGATGTGGAACAACCACATTAAATGGAAGTTACAGTGGAATAAACTTCTGCAAAATCCCAACATTTCGATGCAAGACTCAATTTCAGACGTCCATTCTATATCCTTCAGAGACCACCGCAATACATAAACATTTTAAGAAACTGGAAAGCATAATCTTCTTAGTGAAAGTATCTGAAAATGTGATGCTTTTAATGGATCTACCCACAGTCATCAGTCTTCAAAAAGGGTCCACTCAGTTGTTTGTGTGTGTCTGTGTGTTTGTGTGCATGTTTTGGCTTCTATCGAACTGCATGCATTACGGCAACATGACGTCCCACACTCAAAAGAATATCTTTATTTGCAACCACAAGAAACTCAAAAACCCATCACATAAAAGCCAGAAACTGGGCCCTGAGTGCATTTGTTGGTAGCATATGCACTCCATGTGTCTGAGGTGTAGTCCTCGATGCGGTTGTCCTGGGTGGGTTTGATTCCCGGTCTTGGTCCGTTTGCTGCATGTCTTCCTCTTCTGTCTCCTCCCTATTTTTAACAATTACTGTTAAATAAAGGCCACTTGTGCCTAAAAACAACCAGAAACTGGTTGAAGTAATGACATTTTTTTCTCTGAAGTCTCTTAGATCTCAGATGTTGCACAGAAATTTACACATTGCATCATTATGACAGGATTAGATCAAAGGAAAACTCTGCTTCTATAGAGTAGCTATAGGGCAGTAAGGATACATTTACAGAGAACAATAGAATAGAATAGAATAGAATAGAATAGAATAGAATAGAATAGAATAGAATAGAATGCTTTTTTTGTCCTGTGGTGGTATAATGAAGTGATACCACCACTTCAAAAACAAACACAGCAAAAATTAAAAATGAACTGCTAAATCACATAGTCTCCATATAAAACACTAAATAGTAGACAATGTAAATACAAAATAAAACAGAAAATCATGCGACATAGTTTTGAATCAGTATTATGTAATTTCAGAAGATTTAATAAATCTATGATCTAATAAAATAAATTCTCATAAAAGATGCATTGGCGTTCAAACTGTTCAGGCCAGCCGATTGTTGTGCTGTGCTGTTGTACAAACACGACGCATTTGAGCCTGTAGAGGTTTAGGCGCTCTGCAATGTAAGTCAAGGACAGAAAGGTAAAAGAACTCTACTATACTTCAACTTGCAGCAGCATTTATAGAAGAATTAAAAATGATTGAGGGCATGGCCTCCATCAGTGTTATCTCCCTTTGAAATGGCTTTTGGTCAGCAAAGTCCAACAGTGCAAAGTTCAAGGCAGTAATAGTCCAAGGTCTTTGAACATCTAGGGAAACAGATAACTTGTTTTGGTGATTTCATTTTTTTCTTTGGCTTAAGATTCATTGCGTCTTGTGAGGAGGTTTTCCCTAAAAAAATAGTAAAAATACTTTCCCCTTAAGACTAGAAATGCCTGTTCTGTAAATTACGTAATAAAAAACAAGCTTAGATGTAATGTTGCTGAATTGTTAGGAGGTTAGGAATGAAACAACAACAAAATTAATGATGTGATGTGTATTTATAAGCGTCTGGTTATTTCACAACATTTTAGTTTCACGGGAGCACAGCTATGGATGTAAACTTCAAGGCCACTCAGTCTTGAAGAAAGACCTAAACTCAGCAAAATGATAATAAAAAAAAAAGTGGGCACATTTAAGAAGATTTGTGTGTGCAAGAAAGCCTAACTTTGTTACACCAGTTTGATCGGGAGGAGTTTTCTCAAAATTCTTGCAAACTACCGTGTGAAACAACATGGCGACGTCTGTGTGACAACATTTTATTTACATTTATAAAACTAAACAGACTGCAGCATTTTTGCTGTACCGTTTTCACAATTAAACTACACATTTCTCAAATAAAGTCTATTGTTATTACTAATTGCAGAGTAATAACCATACATATAGCATTATATAGTTTTGGAGAGAGACTCACTATTGGCCAGTATTTTAAATGATTTCTTAAATCAGAGTGGGGCAGGGAGGGTGTTGGATCACAGTCACAGCATCTCTTGCTGAAACTACGAGAGCAACTGAGCAAATTCTCACACAACTTCATTCAAACAGAGCTTTGCTTAACAAGTCCCACCCAACCAAGTGATGTATTTATGGATCCATACTGTCAGCTGGGTGTCCTCTTTGCAAGGGTGTTTCAATGCTATTTTTTTCTCAGACGCTGGCAGCGTGAGGAGACACAGCAGAGGGCCCTGCCACTGCCTCAAAGTTCCTGACATTGGTTTGATGTATGAATCCAAACTTCTTCTATTTAGGGAAACCTGATCTGGTCACAAGACAGGAAAAACGGAGGCCAGTGTGATGCACATGCTTCAGGTAAACAGTGCACACGTAGCTTATGCGCAATGTGGCAAAATCCAAACAACGAATAGTGTGATATTTACAAGATAAATGCTGAAATTTAGGTAAGCATAAATTGTAAGCAACGTCAGTTTTAAGACTAAGATTTTGTAAATACTTTTTTAGACTATTTCATGATCTACAGTATTACTGCTAAGTTTCATGTTGCCACACTGCCTCTTCTACCTCTGCTGTCTACTGATTGGCTGACTGATGGGAGGACAGATTTGTCTTCAGTGTTTTCTGAACCAATGAACTCACAGTGACCTATAAGGGAGCAAGTGGACGAGACAGGCACTATCGGCAACATAGAGAACATTAAACACATAACATAGGATATGAAGTGATCTACAAAATAAATTTAAATTTGACTAAACACCTTGTTAGTTATTACAAAAACTGCTGTAATTATATACATAAAAGGTGGGAGTAACAAGTCCTGAGAAATTCACTGCAAGCAATACCAATAAATGTAAATAGTGTTACAATAAATATCAATAATAATAATAATTGCACGTAAAACAGATGATGTTCAAAGTGCAACTTTTAAATCCTTTTCTGTATGTAAGATGAATTTGTGGTAGCTTCCTGATGTCCATGTGGAGTTTGCAGACACTATCAACTTGACCAGGTAACGGTCCTCTGTTAAACGTGTTAGCAGTCAGAAATACCATGAAGGCTTTCTTTGTAGCTGCATCACTGAAGTTCTATGGCAGCTAAAGTAGATCATGCAGCTCAGAGAGAGTGAAACCCCCCGGAGACCAGAGAGAAAACAAGACGGAAATCAGAGATTCTTTACAGTTTAGTCAACTGGCTCAGCAGGAGTTGCAAATAAGCACACAGCCTCTGCTAAGGCAGATATACAGATACTTTTAGCAAAGGTTCAAGGAAGAAGAAGAAGAAGAAGATAATGAAAATAAACTTTACTGTGTGACAATTTTTTAGTTTGTATTCAACATCTCAGTCACATGCTTAGAAACACATTTAAACAAAGACCACCAGACACCAACACTGAAATGAACAAGCATGGCAATAAAATATGGATATATTTACACACATACGCTCTCAAAATGTTATCATTTGTGGCTATGCACAAATACAAACCTGAAATCTATTTAGTCAGATGAAGTGACAGAGTAAGGGATTAAGAAAGATTAAATTTAGAAGTTGAGTACTATAGTATTTTATATGACACCACTCATCTTTTTTTTTTTTATCTCTAGCTTTGTGGCACAATCTCACATTTCTAAAGTATTCTTCTCAAAGCTCCTCTGGGGTTCGCACCAGAGAGGCTGCATACAGTGTAAATCTAGGGTAAAATATCCCTCTTTCAAGTCAGCATTTGGTAGATGAAATTTTTTGTTGCTCTTTGTGATATGTCTCAATGAGGTGTTCACATCTGGAAATTGCAATGTTATTCAGTTCTTCCTTGAAAAACTCTTCATCTCTGTCAGGTTGTGTGGAGATTGGCTGTGAACAGTCCTTCTGACGTCAAGTCAAAAATGATCTGTTGTATTGAGGCCACGACTTTGACTAGGCCTCTCCAGAACATCAAATCACCTTTGTGCATGTTTAGCAGGATGCTTCAGGTTGTTGTGAATTGTTCATGTGCTGTGAATTGGTGCCATAAAAATAAGCTGACCTGAATGTTGTAAAATAATGTTTGAATGTCCAATCTATGAGAATGCTAACCAAATGCATAAGTTCAAAGATATAAAAACTGCTTACAGTTTTGATCATTTACAAAAACTAAATTATTACATCACATATGTATTATGAACATGAATAATTAATGCTTGCCACATAGATTCACGGTGTAAATTTGTTAAAGAGACTTATTCATTTAAACAGCAACAATGCTCTTTGATAGATGAAAATCAGCGAAGGAAAAACATCAAGTCAAGTTTGTCATCACGTACAAACCAAGGCTTATATATCAGGTCTTTGCTGTCAGGAAAATATGTGATCAACAGCATTGAAAACTCTGTGTAGATCTATAAATAGAAGGGCAGCAAAAATTACCCCTCAAGTCGTGTGACTGATAGGCTGACTGCTGGATTCTTACTTATTGTTGAACTGAAGCAGCTGATCAACTTCACTTTCATGCTGTTTAGTTTGTTACTTCATCTTTTAAGAGTATTTATAAGTTTGGTATTGTTCGCTGATTGTTCTAGTTTTGTGAAGTTTCTTGATCTTTGTGCCCCCTTCAATGAATTGAAATAGAGTTACTGCATTTGAAGAAAATATGTGACGTGAAAAAAAAAAAAAAGTCTGGCTTATAAAAAGAATAAAACAAAACAAACATTTAAGTGTTTCTTGTACAGATAAATGAATTCTAATTAAAATACGTTTTAATTAGTTTGTATTAATTGTAATTTGCTGTTTGAGTACCACCACTTTTAAGCATAACCAGAGTTGAAGTTAACAAATACGTTTCTGTTATTGTGCATTTTAGGAAATAAGAATACATTTTGTAGTTCTAACTGACCTAAAGCAAGAAAGACATAATTCAAGACTTTGAAAAAAAAGATATGTGTCTTTTAATTTGGTGTATGAAAAGTTAGGTTTCAGCTGTACTTGTAACTTCAAAGCGACTAAAAGCAGGACTTTTTGTTTACCCGTGCATACCTTATACATTTTTTTTTAAATCTCATTAGTAAATATAATGAAAATTCTCTAAACAATGAAAGTCACAACAACAGCATAGGCTGGAAATAATCATAACATCATATTACCAATATTATTCATACAGCATTTGGAATAAAAAGTAAACATTCACTGATTCAGCTGAGTTTGCAAATGTTTTACACAATGTAATTGTACTGGAGTCCATTTGTGCACATGGTTTTTCCATGTTTTTTTTTTTTTTTTTTTTGCTTAATGCTTACATCAGTGAAGACAATCAGGGAGAAATAAAATTAGCGACTTGTCCATTAATTCTGAACATCGATGCACAAAATAATTACAGCCTTTCATGTCTAAATTTTAGTTTGTTTTGTGTGCAGTTTTGATGATTTGATTAACTTGCATAACGTGTGGGGAACTGATATAACTGTGTGGGTGAGATTTTTGGGTTTTAGTGGGGTTAAGCCCCGACACTGAAAAATCATTTGATTGTTTCGGTCTCTGTAAATAATGCGCTTTTATCTATGCAAATATTTGCTTCTATTTTATGTATTTACCTGTCTAGAAAGGGATGAGGTGCAATTTTTGTATATTTGCAGCAAGTTTGCAGCTTAGGACTTGTGTTTTAAAGCATTACTGTAACTCACTGACTTTGCAAATTAAAACAAGAAATCTGCTGATTCATTTCATCCATGAAAATAAAAACAAGGCCTTGAAAATAAATTATACTCCCCAGACTATTTCCTAAAAAAGAATTGTGATTTTACTGAGATAACTAAGGATGAGACTACTGATCTTATGAGTAGGCCATCACATTTTTTTTTTAACTTTTCTAGGCAATACAAATGTGATGCAAAGGAAAAACAGACAATGCTCACTTTCCGGGCATATGCCAGTTAAGCTATATACACTTTTATCTGAAAACAATTTATTACAGCTGTGGTTGAACAGAGTTCAGCTCACGGGTGACATTAAACAAAATTCTATTCTTGATTTGATTGCTTTAACCTGAATCATTTGGAAAAGAGTTTAGCTATCACAGCATTTTTCCTGGCTGACCAGATCTGGTGTTCTGTGGTCTGCTGTGAGTGGGACTCATCCAGATGTTCCTGCATTTGAGGGGGCCTTCCCTTTGTTTTAAATCAACAATGACCATCAAAACTGAAACTGTTACTTACCTCTGCATGCAACCTGGGTGAACACAGTCCTAGTCCAGATGGACTAGGACTGTGTTCACCCAGTCCTAGTCTGGGTGAACACCAGACTAGGACTGGGTCTGGCAAGGCTACAGTATCCTCCTGTAGCCTTGCAGGAGGATACTGGAGATTTCGGGCATTGTGGTTCATATATTTTCTTTTCTCTTAGTACCCTACAAGTAATTAAAACCTAATCAGCAGTGGAGACAGTATTTTCAGATTATGTAAATGTACAATTTGTTGACTAACACCATGCCTAAATGAAATTTAGCTTTTAAAAAAAGACAGTGACTATTGCTAATGAGCTGATCCAATGTTTGCATTTTGATTTTCAGACTTAAAATGCAATCGGACAACACAAACAGAAAAATATGTAAGCGAGAGAAGCTTTTATGTGACTGTGGCTATATTAAAATACATTGTTTGGAAACACAGAAACAGAGGGGTGATCAAACGGACAGCCTCTCTTTCATTTTTTCCAAATCAAAAATTATTTTTGTCATTCTTGTAGATTTATTCCAACAGTAATGGGCATGCTCTGAATGTTATAGGAAAAATAGCTTGAGCCAAAGGAAATTGTGAATGATGTCTAGTAACTAATGTCAAAACTGTTGCGTCTGAGTTTGTATGAAAAAGATTAGAGGGTCACAAATGGCTAACTGGGACAAATTCTTGTAATAGAAAATGTTTCCTTGGAAAAAACTCCTCTTGTTTACAAAGGAAAAAAAGCCACATCTCTGCATTTATTTATTTGTTTATTTATTTTTTGCTGCTTCCAAGAGACTTACATATCTTTTTTTTTATACTTTGTGACCTTTACATTGAGCACCACTAAAAGCCTTTAAAACTAATAGAAATGGAAATACAATGCAAACATTTGATCAAAGACACAAACAACTCAATATGCAACAATAATTGTGTCTTAGATATACATCTGAAGCTATTTTTCACCCACACCGTATGATTTATCTACATTTTCCAAGGGGAGGCCGTCAGTGTTTGTGTTAATGTCATAAGAAATTGTCAGTCTATGAAATTTTTACGGTATAGCCTGTATAGCCTGTATACATTTGCATGAGGTTGCAAGAAATTAAACAGTCTAAAAGACCCCATTTGTTTTTCTGTATTTGCTTGACTGTCTAGTTGACTCTTTAAGCAAAGGCAGCAAGTTTTTGTTTGTATCAGGCTGCAATGTCTTTTCAGGTACAAACCCATATTTTTGTCAGCAGTATGTGCTGTACATGTTGTCTTTTTTTGCCAATGACAAAAGTTAACCTTGTTTGAGTCATTAAAAAGTAAATACAAACAAAATGTGCTTTTCTAGTAGAGGAAAAAGTTTTGCTATCTTTGCCTAAAATAATATCCTTCCTCTGCCAGTCTGCAATATCAATCTGAGCAAACTTTGCCCCACTCCTCACGGCGAAATTCTTTCAGTTGTCGATGTTTGATGGGTGTCTTACTTGCGCAACTCGCTTCAAGCCAGCCAGGTCCTGGAATGAGGTCAAAACTTGACCTCTAATTTTTTTTGTTTTGAGTGCGACTTTTCTGTTTTGGTTCTTTATCATAATGCAAGGTCTAGCTCTGCTAAGTTTCATTTATTTATTTTACATTTTAGCATTTTCCTTGCCCACTCTCTGATATTTGATACATTTCAGGGTGGATTATGGTGACCATGCCAGCTCCTGTTTCAGAAAAAATAATTCGCAGCTTCACAGCTTGTATGAAATTATTTTCCTCAAATGCAATTTTTTTTTTTAAATCAAACATTACCTCTGTTCTGGTATCCAAATAATTCAATTTCACAAAAACAAAACAAACAAACAAAAAAACTGTCTTTGCCTTCTTTTTGTTAAACATACCAACATAGCTCCATGGAAACTTGTCTTCTTTCTCAACTACGTTGTCATACAGAAACAGACAATGAATAAGTCATGTTTATTAAAGAAAATGTTAAACTTCCCAAAATGGGCATTAATTACTACATGGTAAGTGTAAAAGTTAGTGTGAGAGACATTGACTTTTAGGTACTCATGAGAAAACGGAGGGTAAAATGATTAAGGTATAAGCAGCAAGACAAAATCACAAGAAGAAAAACTCTATGGATTCTTGTTTTGACTAAATGTAATGTGAGGAAAATCGCTGCAAAGGCTTGTCGTCGGACAATTTCACTCTCACTCAAAAGAAATACATCAAATTCTGATGAGAACTCCCATCCATTGATTATTGCCACCTGATGGGCTGGAGTGGAATTTCTTCAGCAGCTGAATCAAAACTAATGCTCCCAATCTGAATACGAAAACGGCCATGTGCATGTTAGCATGAATCCTGCTGATTTGCACACTGAGACACGGGAAAGCAATTTAAGCACTTGAATCCCGTTGCACTTGACAACTTGTCAGTGGGACTGATTGGGATTTGAACTATGAATCTGTAAGAGACACATTCATGTTTAGAACAGAATGTAGATGCTGCTTAGCTTTGTATCTGCAAGAATGGAGATTATGAATACCATACAGGAAAACAAAACAACCTGATGGGATAAAAAAAAAACAACCCCTAAAAAACAAGTGCTTACTGTCAGACAGTTGATTACCTCCTTTATATGCCTAAATGGTGTGCTCATTGTGTCTGTACATTGTGTAGGAATATAAATATCTTTACGTGTCAAGAGGTTTGGGTGGGTGTTTGTTTTGCTGTTTTTTAAAAGTTACCTTGGTGTGAGTATTTATTTATTTTTTTCAGTTCAAGCCTATTTAAGTCTGAGCTAGTGCCACCACAGTCAGCTTGTCAGGTTGTTGTCTTGAGTGTTATTTTGCTGCTTCTTTAATCATTCTGCTTCACAGAGAGCAGACATGACAGCAGACCTGCGGTGAGATGCCAGCCACAGTTCAGATTAGACGCATCTTTCAGCGTGTCTAAAAATGTTTGCCAGCTACAAAATTGAAATTCCCTCATTTATTTTTTAAATGGGTGACACAATAATTTATGGTGCTGGTTCTCATTAGCTCCGTGTCAAATGAAGCTGACTTGTAGAGCATATTTGTAGCATGTTTGCATCGCAATATTGTTTTGAAGGTTGTTGCTGTCTGAAAATGGCAAGCACACTGTATTTTGCCTGCGCTGTCAGCTCACATTTAAAATATTTATGAAGACTGTAAAAGAAAAAAAAATGCAATCTGTAGCAACTCAAAAGGGCTACCACCTGTCTTACCTGTGACGAAGAGTACAACACTTTGTTTCTTCAAAAGAGACGGCAGGCTTCAAGCTATGGCACTGTCTTGTGAGGCTAAAAATACTGTAATTTCTGTCAATTATTCCAAATTGAACATGCCGTTTTTCTTCGTTGTTGTGACAAAATGAAGGGCAAGAGTCCTTCAACAACTACTATGTTAGCTGGGCTTCCTCTCAATGCAAGACTGAACAAGAAAGGAAATCGGCATTTGTTCTGAAAACCTTTCAGGAAGAAGGGTAAATACTCCATACAGGTCTCAAAATAAATGCCTGAGTGTGTTTTGTGAGCCTCAATCTCACTCCATTAGCTGTGAGCTGAGCAGCTCAATTACTGCGAGATGAACTCAGGTGTCACACTGCGTATACCCGTTATGCTTGTCATGCTTTTTCGGTGATTATTTATTTCTTTAGCCGTGTAGAAATGACAAGGAGCAGTCACACTAGTTATAGTGGAGTTTATATTAAAAGTAACTCCCACACAGAAAGGAAAATACACAACTGGGTGTGTTGTGTGCGTCTGAGAAGTAGAAAGTGGGAATGCATTCGACATGCTAACAGAGAGCAGAATCGTGTACATAGTCTTCTAAAGACGAGAGCTTGACAGAGTTTGGCTGTCTGTGTCCTCCTCCCCTTCTTCAGTGTGTTATTGTGTCTTACATATGCTTTATTTCTGGTTATTTGTATCTGTCCTCACCACAAGATTGTTGGATGCATGCTTACAGATATAACACTATCTNACATTTCTCAAATAAAGTCTATTGTTATTACTAATTGCAGAGTAATAACCATACATATAGCATTATATAGTTTTGGAGAGAGACTCACTATTGGCCAGTATTTTAAATGATTTCTTAAATCAGAGTGGGGCAGGGAGGGTGTTGGATCACAGTCACAGCATCTCTTGCTGAAACTACGAGAGCAACTGAGCAAATTCTCACACAACTTCATTCAAACAGAGCTTTGCTTAACAAGTCCCACCCAACCAAGTGATGTATTTATGGATCCATACTGTCAGCTGGGTGTCCTCTTTGCAAGGGTGTTTCAATGCTATTTTTTTCCCAGACGCTGGCAGCGTGAGGAGACACAGCAGAGGGCCCTGCCACTGCCTCAAAGTTCCTGACATTGGTTTGATGTATGAATCCAAACTTCTTCTATTTAGGGAAACCTGATCTGGTCACAAGACAGGAAAAACGGAGGCCAATGTGATGCACATGCTTCAGGTAAACAGTGCACACGTAGCTTATGCGCAATGTGGCAAAATCCAAACAACGAATAGTGTGATATTTACAAGATAAATGCTGAAATTTAGGTAAGCATAAATTGTAAGCAACGTCAGTTTTAAGGCGAAGATTTTGTAAATACTTTTTAGACTACTTCATGATCTACAGTATTACTGCCAAGTTTCATGTTGCCACACTGCCTCTTCTACCTCTGCTGTCTACTGATTGGCTGACTGATGGGAGGACAGATTTGTCTTCAGTGTTTTCTGAACCAATGAACTCACAGTGACCTATAAGGGAGCAAGTGGACGAGACAGGCACTATCGGCAACATAGAGAACATTAAACACATAACATAGGATATGAAGTGATCTACAAAATAAATTTAAATTTGACTAAACACCTTGTTAGTTATTACAAAAACTGCTGTAATTATATACATAAAAGGTGGGAGTAACAAGTCCTGAGAAATTCACTCCAAGTAATACCAATAAATGTAAATAGAGTTACAATAAATATCAATAATAACAATAATTGCACGTAAAACAGATGATGTTCAAAGTGCAACTTTTAAATCCTTTTCTGTATGTAAGATGAATTTGTGGTAGCTTCCTGATGTCCATGTGGAGTTTGCAGACACTATCAACTTGACCAGGTAACGGTCCTCTGTTAAACGTGTTAGCAGTCAGAAATACCATGAAGGCTTTCTTTGTAGCTGCATCACTGAAGTTCTATGGCAGCTAAAGTAGATCATGCAGCTCAGAGAGAGTGAAACCCCCCGGAGACCAGAGAGAAAACAAGACGGAAATCAGAGATTCTTTACAGTTTAGTCAACTGGCTCAGCAGGAGTTGCAAATAAGCACACAGCCTCTGCTGAAGCAGATATACAGATACTTTTAACAAAGGTTCAAGGAAGAAGAAGAAGAAGAAGAAGATAATGAAAATAAACTTTACTGTGTGACAATTTTTTAGTTTGTATTCAACATCTCAGTCACATGCTTAGAAACACATTTAAACAAAGACCACCAGACACCAACACTGAAATGAACAAGCATGGCAATAAAATATGGATATATTTACACACATACGCTCTCAAAATGTTATCATTTGTGGCTATGCACAAATACAAACCTGAAATCTATTTAGTCAGATGAAGTGACAGAGTAAGGGATTAAGAAAGATTAAATTTAGAAGTTGAGTACTATAGTATTTTATATGACACCACTCATCTTTTTTTTTTTTATCTCTAGCTTTGTGGCACAATCTCACATTTCTAAAGTATTCTTCTCAAAGCTCCTCTGGGGTTCGCACCAGAGAGGCTGCATACAGTGTAAATCTAGGGTAAAATATCCCTCTTTCAAGTCAGCATTTGGTAGATGAAATTTTTTGTTGCTCTTTGTGATATGTCTCAATGAGGTGTTCACATCTGGAAATTGCAATGTTATTCAGTTCTTCCTTGAAAAACTCTTCATCTCTGTCAGGTTGTGTGGAGATTGGCTGTGAACAGTCCTTCTGACGTCAAGTCAAAAATGATCTGTTGTATTGAGGCCACGACTTTGACTAGGCCTCTCCAGAACATCAAATCACCTTTGTGCATGTTTAGCAGGATGCTTCAGGTTGTTGTGAATTGTTCATGTGCTGTGAATTGGTGCCATAAAAATAAGCTGACCTGAATGTTGTAAAATAATGTTTGAATGTCCAATCTATGAGAATGCTAACCAAATGCATAAGTTCAAAGATATAAAAACTGCTTACAGTTTTGATCATTTACAAAAACTAAATTATTACATCACATATGTATTATGAACATGAATAATTAATGCTTGCCACATAGATTCACGGTGTAAATTTGTTAAAGAGACTTATTCATTTAAACAGCAACAATGCTCTTTGATAGATGAAAATCAGCGAAGGAAAAACATCAAGTCAAGTTTGTCATCACGTACAAACCAAGGCTTATATATCAGGTCTTTGCTGTCAGGAAAATATGTGATCAACAGCATTGAAAACTCTGTGTAGATCTATAAATAGAAGGGCAGCAAAAATTACCCCTCAAGTCGTGTGACTGATAGGCTGACTGCTGGATTCTTACTTATTGTTGAACTGAAGCAGCTGATCAACTTCACTTTCATGCTGTTTAGTTTGTTACTTCATCTTTTAAGAGTATTTATAAGTTTGGTATTGTTCGCTGATTGTTCTAGTTTTGTGAAGTTTCTTGATCTTTGTGCCCCCTTCAATGAATTGAAATAGAGTTACTGCATTTGAAGAAAATATGTGACGTGAAAAAAAAAAAAAAGTCTGGCTTATAAAAAGAATAAAACAAAACAAACATTTAAGTGTTTCTTGTACAGATAAATGAATTCTAATTAAAATACGTTTTAATTAGTTTGTATTAATTGTAATTTGCTGTTTGAGTACCACCACTTTTAAGCATAACCAGAGTTGAAGTTAACAAATACGTTTCTGTTATTGTGCATTTTAGGAAATAAGAATACATTTTGTAGTTCTAACTGACCTAAAGCAAGAAAGACATAATTCAAGACTTTGAAAAAAAAGATATGTGTCTTTTAATTTGGTGTATGAAAAGTTAGGTTTCAGCTGTACTTGTAACTTCAAAGCGACTAAAAGCAGGACTTTTTGTTTACCCGTGCATACCTTATACATTTTTTTTTAAATCTCATTAGTAAATATAATGAAAATTCTCTAAACAATGAAAGTCACAACAACAGCATAGGCTGGAAATAATCATAACATCATATTACCAATATTATTCATACAGCATTTGGAATAAAAAGTAAACATTCACTGATTCAGCTGAGTTTGCAAATGTTTTACACAATGTAATTGTACTGGAGTCCATTTGTGCACATGGTTTTTCCATGTTTTTTTTTTTTTTTTTTTTGCTTAATGCTTACATCAGTGAAGACAATCAGGGAGAAATAAAATTAGCGACTTGTCCATTAATTCTGAACATCGATGCACAAAATAATTACAGCCTTTCATGTCTAAATTTTAGTTTGTTTTGTGTGCAGTTTTGATGATTTGATTAACTTGCATAACGTGTGGGGAACTGATATAACTGTGTGGGTGAGATTTTTGGGTTTTAGTGGGGTTAAGCCCCGACACTGAAAAATCATTTGATTGTTTCGGTCTCTGTAAATAATGCGCTTTTATCTATGCAAATATTTGCTTCTATTTTATGTATTTACCTGTCTAGAAAGGGATGAGGTGCAATTTTTGTATATTTGCAGCAAGTTTGCAGCTTAGGACTTGTGTTTTAAAGCATTACTGTAACTCACTGACTTTGCAAATTAAAACAAGAAATCTGCTGATTCATTTCATCCATGAAAATAAAAACAAGGCCTTGAAAATAAATTATACTCCCCAGACTATTTCCTAAAAAAGAATTGTGATTTTACTGAGATAACTAAGGATGAGACTACTGATCTTATGAGTAGGCCATCACATTTTTTTTTTAACTTTTCTAGGCAATACAAATGTGATGCAAAGGAAAAACAGACAATGCTCACTTTCCGGGCATATGCCAGTTAAGCTATATACACTTTTATCTGAAAACAATTTATTACAGCTGTGGTTGAACAGAGTTCAGCTCACGGGTGACATTAAACAAAATTCTATTCTTGATTTGATTGCTTTAACCTGAATCATTTGGAAAAGAGTTTAGCTATCACAGCATTTTTCCTGGCTGACCAGATCTGGTGTTCTGTGGTCTGCTGTGAGTGGGACTCATCCAGATGTTCCTGCATTTGAGGGGGCCTTCCCTTTGTTTTAAATCAACAATGACCATCAAAACTGAAACTGTTACTTACCTCTGCATGCAACCTGGGTGAACACAGTCCTAGTCCAGATGGACTAGGACTGTGTTCACCCAGTCCTAGTCTGGGTGAACACCAGACTAGGACTGGGTCTGGCAAGGCTACAGTATCCTCCTGTAGCCTTGCAGGAGGATACTGGAGATTTCGGGCATTGTGGTTCATATATTTTCTTTTCTCTTAGTGCCCTACAAGTAATTAAAACCTAATCACCAGTGGAGACAGTATTTTCAGATTATGTAAATGTACAATTTGTTGACTAACACCATGCCTAAATGAAATTTAGCTTTTAAAAAAAGACAGTGACTATTGCTAATGAGCTGATCCAATGTTTGCATTTTGATTTTCAGACTTAAAATGCAATCGGACAACACAAACAGAAAAATATGTAAGCGAGAGAAGCTTTTATGTGACTGTGGCTATATTAAAATACATTGTTTGGAAACACAGAAACAGAGGGGTGATCAAACGGACAGCCTCTCTTTCATTTTTTCCAAATCAAAAATTATTTTTGTCATTCTTGTAGATTTATTCCAACAGTAATGGGCATGCTCTGAATGTTATAGGAAAAATAGCTTGAGCCAAAGGAAATTGTGAATGATGTCTAGTAACTAATGTCAAAACTGTTGCGTCTGAGTTTGTATGAAAAAGATTAGAGGGTCACAAATGGCTAACTGGGACAAATTCTTGTAATAGAAAATGTTTCCTTGGAAAAAACTCCTCTTGTTTACAAAGGAAAAAAAGCCACATCTCTGCATTTATTTATTTGTTTATTTATTTTTTGCTGCTTCCAAGAGACTTACATATCTTTTTTTTTATACTTTGTGACCTTTACATTGAGCACCACTAAAAGCCTTTAAAACTAATAGAAATGGAAATACAATGCAAACATTTGATCAAAGACACAAACAACTCAATATGCAACAATAATTGTGTCTTAGATATACATCTGAAGCTATTTTTCACCCACACCGTATGATTTATCTACATTTTCCAAGGGGAGGCCGTCAGTGTTTGTGTTAATGTCATAAGAAATTGTCAGTCTATGAAATTTTTACGGTATAGCCTGTATAGCCTGTATACATTTGCATGAGGTTGCAAGAAATTAAACAGTCTAAAAGACCCCATTTGTTTTTCTGTATTTGCTTGACTGTCTAGTTGACTCTTTAAGCAAAGGCAGCAAGTTTTTGTTTGTATCAGGCTGCAATGTCTTTTCAGGTACAAACCCATATTTTTGTCAGCAGTATGTGCTGTACATGTTGTCTTTTTTTGCCAATGACAAAAGTTAACCTTGTTTGAGTCATTAAAAAGTAAATACAAACAAAATGTGCTTTTCTAGTAGAGGAAAAAGTTTTGCTATCTTTGCCTAAAATAATATCCTTCCTCTGCCAGTCTGCAATATCAATCTGAGCAAACTTTGCCCCACTCCTCACGGCGAAATTCTTTCAGTTGTCGATGTTTGATGGGTGTCTTACTTGCGCAACTCGCTTCAAGCCAGCCAGGTCCTGGAATGAGGTCAAAACTTGACCTCTAATTTTTTTTGTTTTGAGTGCGACTTTTCTGTTTTGGTTCTTTATCATAATGCAAGGTCTAGCTCTGCTAAGTTTCATTTATTTATTTTACATTTTAGCATTTTCCTTGCCCACTCTCTGATATTTGATACATTTCAGGGTGGATTATGGTGACCATGCCAGCTCCTGTTTCAGAAAAAATAATTCGCAGCTTCACAGCTTGTATGAAATTATTTTCCTCAAATGCAATTTTTTTTTTTAAATCAAACATTACCTCTGTTCTGGTATCCAAATAATTCAATTTCACAAAAACAAAACAAACAAACAAAAAAACTGTCTTTGCCTTCTTTTTGTTAAACATACCAACATAGCTCCATGGAAACTTGTCTTCTTTCTCAACTACGTTGTCATACAGAAACAGACAATGAATAAGTCATGTTTATTAAAGAAAATGTTAAACTTCCCAAAATGGGCATTAATTACTACATGGTAAGTGTAAAAGTTAGTGTGAGAGACATTGACTTTTAGGTACTCATGAGAAAACGGAGGGTAAAATGATTAAGGTATAAGCAGCAAGACAAAATCACAAGAAGAAAAACTCTATGGATTCTTGTTTTGACTAAATGTAATGTGAGGAAAATCGCTGCAAAGGCTTGTCGTCGGACAATTTCACTCTCACTCAAAAGAAATACATCAAATTCTGATGAGAACTCCCATCCATTGATTATTGCCACCTGATGGGCTGGAGTGGAATTTCTTCAGCAGCTGAATCAAAACTAATGCTCCCAATCTGAATACGAAAATGGCCATGTGCACGTTAGCATGAATCCTGCTGATTTGCACACTGAGACACGGGAAAGCAATTTAAGCACTTGAATCCCGTTGCACTTGACAACTTGTCAGTGGGACTGATTGGGATTTGAACTATGAATCTGTAAGAGACACATTCATGTTTAGAACAGAATGTAGATGCTGCTTAGCTTTGTATCTGCAAGAATGGAGATTATGAATACCATACAGGAAAACAAAACAACCTGATGGGATAAAAAAAAAACAACCCCTAAAAAACAAGTGCTTACTGTCAGACAGTTGATTACCTCCTTTATATGCCTAAATGGTGTGCTCATTGTGTCTGTACATTGTGTAGGAATATAAATATATTTACGTGTCAAGAGGTGTAGGTGGGTGTTTGTTTTGCTGTTTTTTAAAAGTTACCTTGGTGTGAGTATTTATTTATTTTTTTCAGTTCAAGCCTATTTAAGTCTGAGCTAGTGCCACCACAGTCAGCTTGTCAGGTTGTTGTCTTGAGTGTTATTTTGCTGCTTCTTTAATCATTCTGCTTCACAGAGAGCAGACATGACAGCAGACCTGCGGTGAGATGCCAGCCACAGTTCAGATTAGACGCATCTTTCAGCGTGTCTAAAAATGTTTGCCAGCTACAAAATTGAAATTCCCTCATTTATTTTTTAAATGGGTGACACAATAATTTATGGTGCTGGTTCTCATTAACTCCGTGTCAAATGAAGCTGACTTGTAGAGCATATTTGTAGCATGTTTGCATCGCAATATTGTTTTGAAGGTTGTTGCTGTCTGAAAATGGCGAGCACACTGTATTTTGCCTGCGCTGTCAGCTCACATTTAAAATATTTATGAAGACTGTAAAAGAAAAAAAAATGCAATCTGTAGCAACTCAAAAGGGCTACCACCTGTCTTACCTGTGACGAAGAGTACAACACTTTGTTTCTTCAAAAGAGACGGCAGGCTTCAAGCTATGGCACTGTCTTGTGAGGCTAAAAATACTGTAATTTCTGTCAATTATTCCAAATTGAACATGCCGTTTTTCTTCGTTGTTGTGACAAGATGAAGGGCAAGAGTCCTTCAACAACTACTATGTTAGCTGGGCTTCCTCTCAATGCAAGACTGAACAAGAAAGGACATCGGCATTTGTTCTGAAAACCTTTCAGGAAGAAGGGTAAATACTCCATACAGGTCTCAAAATAAATGCCTGAGTGTGTTTTGTGAGCCTCAATCTCACTCCATTAGCTGTGAGCTGAGCAGCTCAATTACTGCGAGATGAACTCAGGTGTCACACTGCGTATACCCGTTATGCTTGTCATGCTTTTTCGGTGATTATTTATTTCTTTAGCCGTGTAGAAATGACAAGGAGCAGTCACACTAGTTATAGTGGAGTTTATACTAAAAGTAACTCCCACACAGAAAGGAAAATACACAACTGGGTGTGTTGTGTGCGTCTGAGAAGTAGAAAGTGGGAATGCATTCGACATGCTAACAGAGAGCAGAATCGTGTACATAGTCTTCTAAAGACGAGAGCTTGACAGAGTTTGGCTGTCTGTGTCCTCCTCCCCTTCTTCAGTGTGTTATTGTGTCTTACATATGCTTTATTTCTGGTTATTTGTATCTGTCCTCACCACAAGATTGTTGGATGCATGCTTACAGATATAACACTATCTCCAGACTGGTTGTGGGAAAAAAAAAATCAGCAACAGTTTTCATAAAGGACTAGCAGACAAACCTTTGATGCATATGTGAGCATGAAGCATATTTTCACACACTCGTTAATCCTGTAGACATTGGAAACACATTTCTTATTGTCAGAGAAATAATACCCAACAGAGCTATAAAGAAATGTGTGTTGTTGTTTTTTTGTCTTTGCTGCTGCAATTCTTCTTGGCAATAAATCATACATTGTTGAAAACTAATTGTTTCCCATTAAATGGTGCTTTATTTGTAAGAACATCTCATTTGTGGGAATATTTATATGGCAGAGTATGTGGGCTGTACCCATGAAAACTTTTTTTTACTGAACAGTTCCTTAACTGGAAACAGGTTTGTCATCACAAAAAGTAATTTCAACCCAGAAAGATGTTGAGATGCATCTCAACATCTCCTCTCTTAGGGATCCCACTCTGTTTTTTAAGATGCTAAGAATTTGGGAGTGGAGAGGCATAAATGACCTGCCTGCAGTTCTGGCTTCAGCCATGTTAAATACTTTTGTCATCTGTTATGATCCATAGCCAGTGTGAATTGGTTGTGTTTACTTGCTCCAGCCACACACACACACACTTCTGAGGGTCTTGTTTATTAAATGAATAGAATGCCAAAATGCCTTGCTTCTTTCAAACTAAATCGTCAAATTCAATAAACAATACCAAACAAGAAAAGAGAAAAAAAAAAAAAAGTCACAGTGAGATTTTTGGAATTGGCATCAAAGTTTTCAATGGGCAAAATATCAACCCTGTTCCTGAGCACATAAATAACATTTTCTTTGATAATTTCAAGAGAAGAAAAAGCCTTTATGCAAAACATTAATATACTGGACTCAAAGTTCTTACTTTTTGTCTTAATTGCTACTGGGCAAAACTCCACAAAAAGCCTAGTAAAGCATAACAAGAAGACAGCAAATAGTCAAGAGTTTTGCAGAACTACTTTAATTTTCTTACTTCCTGTAGCAACTAGTTTTGCTGCAATTCTAACTTCTCCATAACAGAATAAACAGAGATTAAGTTTAGTTCTTTTTTTATTTATTCCAATTCCCCTTTTACCCTATTAGAGTTAGAATCTAATCTAATCTTTCTGCTGCTTGTGTGGATTTTCTATTGAATTTATTTTGGTCCTTAGCCACCATAAATTGAACTCATAATCTGGAAGGACCACATGCCATGCTAATGCGGCATTTCCAGGGGAGATGGTGGTGATCGGCGATAGGTTCACCCCTGAATCGGTGGGTTGCTGGTTTGATGCCCTGCTCTGTCCATCTCTGTCATTGTGTCATTGTGTCCTTGCGCAAGATACGTCATCTGCTGGTGGTGGTCAGAGGTCCCGGCGGTCCTGGTGTGTGGCCGCCTCGTCTCTGTCAGACTGCCTCGGGGAAGCTTTGACCACAATGTCCCTCTCCACCATCAGCGTGTTAATGTGTGCACAAATGATTGAATGCCAGGTGAGCACTTTAGGGTCCTCTGAACTTGATAAAGCAACACACAAGTTGCAGCCATCTTGCTATTTTTGTCACTTGCTTCAAATACAAATGCACATTTCATTAATAGCTGTTGCACTTTGCTCCGATAATTACATAAGGAACTTTAAACATAAAGATTTCTAGCCTGACTCAACTGTAGCTTTTATTAGATAAGACCTTTGGTTCTAGCTGTTGTAGCAATTTAATGACTTGCTCTTGTTATGGTATGACTAAATGAAAGACAACATTATTAGCTCTCTATAAATTCTGATCATTGCAGGAATCAAAGCTGTAAGCCTGCACTCATAGCTAATCTCTAATCACCCTGTCGCTCTGCCACCTGCTCAACTCAGTATGTAAATGTTTACTCACTACAATATAAGCTCCTGGATAGAGTTCCTGATATAATTCAGGAATACGGTCATGTTTTCGTTTACCGTCTCACATGCTGATCAGAGAGACTGGGTAAATTCATAATTTACAAAAAAATGTTTCTCCAAGCATTGCTGCTTGTCACTGTAGCCCACATCCTGTATGTGTGTGTGTGTTTATGTGTGAAACATCAGTACGCTCTCTTCGCCGGTTTGATAAATTGTGAGGGTGCTATGGTAACCACTCCTCACAATCACAGAGATCAGTGGCCTTCTTTTCCCGACGACACTGAGCTAATAGAACTGCACTGAATGAATTGTTGTGTTCTTGGCGGCTAAAAGCTTAAAGCTTCTTAATTCACCTTTACTCTTTCACGGGTTTTTCTATTTCTGTTGCTCAGTTATCAGTTTATCTATGAGTCTGTGTGTTTGCAGAGAGGGAAGGAAGATGTTGTAATTTTCATTTTTTCTATGTATACAGTACTGGGAAAAAAAAAATCAGTAAAACAGCTGTACAGGATTATCATACTGACTGATGCTCAAATGTATTCTTAGTTGAAATGAACACATCTTGCAGGAATTCTCTCTAGATTACTGATTAGTCACTGTTTAGGACTTTCTAAGGCACTTATTTCATCACATATACATGCATTTGGTGGGTCAAACCGGTAAAAATGGAGAATGGCATCGTGTCTGGATAAAAGAGATTGTATTTTCACAAAAAGTAAAAATAGAAGAGAGGGCTGCTGGAGAATAGTGTTGCATCACTGCCAAGATCAACAGTGCCCCCTCCTGGTCTCTTGCACATTTAAGTTGTCCAATCTATTTAAAACCACCTCCTTTGAAAGTTGAAATATTAAATTACCTTCTCAACATTTTTCCAGAAAGAGTGATATTTAAAAACAATACACTTACACAAGGCTAAAGGGATTGTGGATTGAAAGTTAAAATCATTCAATAACTGTTAACTATATAAAAAAACTTTATTTTTATTTTTAAATTAAAGATACTCAAAAGAAGTATGAGAACAATTCTGAGTTCAGTGTCTGATGATGAAAAACTAAAACAAAACACCTTTAAAGGGGCGTTGTTATGTGTTTTCCAGGCTCATAGTGCCATTTTATGGAGTCAAGATATATTTCAGTAAGTGTTTGAATCCTGCCAGAAATGCACTGGCTTGAATTAATAAACTCAGACACCAGATGTTTTTGAATGCTTCCTTGGCTCAGACACTGATTTGAAAACATTATGCAACTTTATCTGATTTTCAGTAAAAAAAAACAACAAAAAAAAATACTTTCTTACCTATAATCTTCATGTTTACAAACGATATCCACAGGTTCATCAGTGGTCTGGCTGCTGACTTAGAGCTACATTTATCTCTTGTGGCCTTGGGCATTAACTCACCAGTTTCATTGTCTCTCAGCTTTGGTTTGTCTTTTTCTTTTAAAACCTGAGATTTCAATTGTTTTATATCTCTGTGGGAAAAAAATGTGTCCAACCAAGAGACTGCTTTTGGTGGGTGAGGAGATATTTGTCCTCTCACATGTATTTCCTGGAGAGCTGACACACATCCAAATCAATCAAGAAAGGCACTGAGTGTAACTTTTCATACTCAAGAAAACAATATGTTTTCTCTCAACTGTCTTAGAAAGCAATATTTTCCACTCCAATCTTTCCTTTAGATTTAGTTGTACTTGTTGGATATTTCATAATACTGCATTACTGACCTGTATTACCGCTGCCATTGTAGGGTCTTGAGAACATACTTAGTATTTGAGAGGTTCAGTGTTTCTAATATGAATAGTGATCTGTCACCTAAAAACCCCAACTTGCAAATTTGAGCTCTGTCCAGTCATTTTACAAACACAAAGAGTTGTTTCATTTTTTTATTTTTATTTTTATGGGATGAATCAACACTAAGATACGATCTTTTCAGGTCATCTTTATTGTTCACCCTAATTTTAGCTCTAAGTGTCATTGAACTGTATAAATTTTAAAATTATTAGAGCCATTTTCTTGGAACAAAACAAAATATTCTATTACTGTTTGAAGAGATAATCATGAATAAAGAACAAAAAGAAAAACTAAAGAAAGGTCTGTGGGTGACACAAAGCGCTTCTCAGACATTTTTCTAAATAATCAAATGTAATTTTCTGAAGGACTTCTTAAAACAGAGATAGAGCTAATTCATGGAGCTCAAACAACTGAGGCTGAGATGAAAAGCAACATGGGAGTGTTGCATGTAGCTGTGTTTGAGATGTCCATGGCTTCTTTTCTTTTGATATTACACGCTTTATGGATTTTATTGTAGGGACTAATGTCGTTCTCTTCAAACTGACTGCAAGGAACTTCAAAGTTAGCCTGACCACCGGGAGGGTTTTTAGAATCGTGATCTTCTTTCTGAATATCCAGGGATAATCCCAAACTATTACAGTAGGCTAAAGCTTCCTTGGAAAAACTGTTTATGGATTTACTGCCTCTAGATAGGATTCAGACGCCATTCACACAATAAAGTTGTTCAAAACCGCCAAAACACATTTCCTCAAAACTCACACCTTTTTCTCTGAACTGTGGGTGGAAAACATAACTGTCAAACTGCTCTCACAAAATCATTTCTTGGAAAATCAAAGTAAACTGCTTCAGAGCTCTTAAATCTGTTCACAAAATAAAAATAATGACCTTAGACTGCTCTGGCAAATTTTTAAGAAGGAAACACCCCTGGCAGTACATCCATGTTTATCTCCTTCTGAGACTAAATCTCTACACCTTGATGTTATTTAACTTTATCTAATTAAATTTAGGCATCTTTTTTCCAGTCAGATAAGTAAGTAATGATTCAAAATATATACTAGCTGAAAATGATGCATAAAGAAAGTATAACTCTATTTTATTCTGGGTTTCTTAGAAAACAAATTACTGCAACAAGAAACATTGACAGTTCACAAAAAAAAAAAAAAACAAAAAAAAACAACAACTGTGATTGTATTTTTAATGTGGAACCAATGATATAATTTGTTATATTTGGTGTCTAAATAGAAAATGTACATTCCCTCTATTTTAACTATGAAAAGCAAATTAGTTCAGTGTTTCTTAAGTTTCTTTTTTTTAATTGAGGATTTTATTGAAGGAGAATTTTTTTTTCACAGTCAATTTAAAAGGATGATTCATGTTTTTATTACATTCCAGTATACTATTGTAACCTTTGTGGTATCGGTGAGGTTTTCCTTTTATTAGTTAACAATGTAGTTAATCTAGAGTGCTTCAGCTTGTATTTTAACACAGGCATTGTTGACATGCAATTTAATGAACAGGTTCATGTCAATCTGATTAAACTCCTGCATCTCTCTTATAACTTATATTTAATCCTTATTTATGTTCAGTTGTACCACAGGCCAGGCTGGTTCACAAGCTGCCTACAATTTTGACACCGTAGTTTTAGAACCATGTAAGTCACCGATTCAACAAAAAAATATTTCAGAGTTCTAGATTTTCTTGTCCATATGTTTTAATTGGACTCTAAAACTCTCAGTGTTACATTTAACATTCAACTATTCAAGAGTCAAAAATAATCACGCACAGAAAAAAGGAAGGAAGCACAGTACAGGATTGGCCAGGATGGTTCACACACTTTGTGGGCATGTAAAACTGTTTTATCATTATTATTACCATTACTGCTAATTTTTGCAGTTGAATTAGATTCCAGTAAACGTTAAGCTGGTAAGATACAATGACGCAATGCACAAATCTAAATCAACCTTTGTGCTGCCTACAATCTCGCAGCCCTTAGCACAAGATTCCACATTAAGCTCACTTCTGTTCCCAACCCTGTTTATGTAAAAGCCCTAAAGAGGCTACTTTATGAAATGAAAGCAACGGCATAGTGCAACAACAACACACCAAACAGCATAAAAGTGAGAATTATGTCATTAACATGGCCATAAACATATAACATGTTCAGTTTCCTTCAAGGACCTGTGCGCTTTCTGAAGCTTTTCTCAGTTTGAATTTGCTTTTAATCTCCCCCTGAAAACATTGGGACATCTACTTCCCATCATTGTTGGGGAACATGGCAACAAGCTCATTTTGTGAATGTGGCAGTAAAACTATTGAGGGAAATGATGTGCATGCAGTGAAAGGCTCACAGCCGGCTGTATTGGGTCAGTGTCAACTTCGTTTAGAATGTCAGTAATACTGGTAAAAATTGGGAAAAACATTATTGCACATTATGTTGTATAATATTCTAAGTCATTATATTCTACGTCATTATAAGGCAGATGTAATGTCGAAAAAAGTGTGTTATTTAGAAATATTAAAAAAATACACCTTTTTATATATATATATATATATATATATATATATATATTATTATTATTATTATTATTATTATTTAGTTTTTTCATGATTGCATTTGTTCAGAATGTGTCCTTTCACTAAAATCCACAGAGAGGAGCACTTTGAATATGCCAAGTCACATATTTATTTATTCTCAAAATGTCAACATCCTCTGCAGAGCCCTCTCTGTGAACTGTGAACAAATACTGATGGGATCCAAGCTCTCAACAACAGTGCCAGTTAGGTTTTAAGACTTGGAAACCAGCGCCCTCTAGCGTTCGTATTCTAAACCACACCCATAAGTTCATGACTCAGATTATAGTTATAAATAACGCAACAACAACAAAATCGTCATTAAATTGATGGGTATTTTAATGTAATGCTCGCTATCTCCTATACTATAGTATGAAATCACTTTGACAACATAATAAAAGCTTTGATTAATTCCTGTGCACAAAGCATGGAGCCGCAATTGGACTGAACATTTCCATTGTTCTCCTATCAGCTCCTCTCAGATGGGTTTTAATGTGGATCCTGTAGTCAACCTAATGAGGCTTGCTACAATTACAGAGGGAGTGGCAGTAAAAAAAAAAAAAGGGGGGCAGTCAATCTCGCCTCCTCCAAATGACCAGATCAGTCAGTCTCAGATGTTCTCCACCCGGCCGATGTCGCCTGCTGAAGTTTTATCAACGCAAGGTCAGGCTGCCATGATCTGTTACCTAACCACAAGGTGATGTGCATCTTGCCCTCGGCGAGACAGATTTCTCTGTCATCTTTATAGCCCTTTGGATATAAGAGATGAAAATAGGAACATATTGTTGTCGTTATTATTAGGCTCATCCCGTTCTGCTTTTGATGGCGATGCCTTTGCTTGCAATTCAACACCATCTGGCTAAGTCTGTGCAGTCGGGAGCTGGAAGCTGTTGGAACAACCAGTCTTTATTCCGAATGCAATCATTGGTTTTGGCACGTTGACATAACCCATTTGTTATGAGAGTGCCCAGTTAATGAGTTCCACTTAATCTTAATCTCATGTCATCTATTCCCAGAGTTATATGACTAGTTTTAGAAAAGAAAAAAAATAAATATTCTGAAAATTATGCTGATATATGTAAGTCAAAAGGTCCACTTTTTGTGCATTTGCAAAAGATCAATATGCGCCTTTGTTGGCAGTGAACTTTCAGGGTATCTGTATCGTGTTTGTTGTACTCCAACAAACAAACAGTCCTGTTGGGTCACACTATCAGACAAACACGTTGGGTCATGGAGGCCTGGTAAACATTTAATCTGGTCTTTATGCAACCCTTCAGAAATTAGCACTTAGGATTCATTTTTGCAGATCCAAATGTCAATAATATATTTAGATGAAAAGCGGATCTGATAACAAAAAGTTTAAATCTGCTAAACTGGCAGGTAAAGTAGGACAGCTAACAAAAAAAAACAACATTCATATTGTTTTTCTTTTATTCGTTTGGGTTTTGCACAGATTGTTGTTCACAGCTTGAATCTCATGAGGTTAATTATGTTTTGTAAACTGAGTATCATATAAATTGATTCCCTTTTCAATCAAAATAAAAATATTTGAAAGGGCTGTGGCGTATACTGTATGCAACATTTTAATATTTCATCTTAGGTATTTCCAACAATTTCATCATCTCCAGTGATCTTTGTTCAACTCTATATTGTTGTAAGACACTTGTTAACTAGCCTGCGGTGTAGTCCAGACGGTGTAAAAGTCGGATTTCACCGATTTCGAGTCAAATCACAAAATGACTGCAAAAGAAACAAAATTGTTGCAATACATTTAATAGTTAATTAATCAATTCTTCAGAAAATATGTTCAGTAACATGCTCTTTAATACACACTGATCATTTGAAAACTGATGACAGTCTGCTAATAGGCTTAGAATGCTGGTTTTGGCTGCAGTTGTTTGTCCACAATGGTACATCAGGCATCTGGCTGCCATCTGGGCTCCGCAGTTTTTCTGCAAGAAAAACAGATTTTATGAGAAAAACAAAACTGATTCTTGGTATTAATCTTTCCTCATCTGCTTTTAAGAGGAAACTCAGAGATACACATACAATTACACAGGCACGATTTCATAAAAAAAAAAGGCAAGAAAGGCTGTGAAAAGTGTTCACTGAAGGTTAGCTAAGATTACTTACATGTTTTCACGCTTATATGAATTTAATATTCTGTTGAGCTTGTCATGTTACAATAAAGCCACTCGCTGTTCCACTGGACTGGATATGACATAGCTTTGTTGTACACTGTATACTTTACAAACACAAGAAAACATAATCCATGTAAATGAATATTTAGATGTGATATAAGGATGCACATTTAATGGACACAAAGAGTTGAAACATTTAATGGTACCTCTGGTAGTTTAATCTCCACATCAACGCTGTCTGTCCAGGCAGCAAGAACTGATGCAGACACTTCCTTCTCTGGATTTCTCTCATTTTTCTGGGAGAAGCCATAAAGTAATGCCACACCAGGGATGTACCGTTCAATTCTAGAAAAGGCAGATTAAGCAATAAGAATTAGTTCACAAATATGTGAAAAGTCAATATTCCTCAATAGATATTGTCACAATGGAACCACTGAAGTGAAATTTGTACCAGATGTAATCAGAGTAATCCACCCCCAAAAATGACAGCATATTAAACTAATAATGAAGACATGTGAATATCTTCATTATTAGAATCACACAGAAAATATTGTGCTGGAAAATGTATTTTGAAAAAGAAAAGGACATCATAAATCATTACAAAAGGACTGCGTTGGCAGTGAAATTTCAAGATGCGAACGTCACAATGTCAGGTTATTTTCTTAGCATATGTTAGAGACTGGTTTCCATATATCTGAATGGAAGAGGAATGATGAAATGTGCCAGTACTTTCTTGATGAGAATGCGAAGATGGAACATGTGCTAGACAATGATATCAAGTACATAATCAATGAACTCTCGACTCGGAGGAGGAAAATAAAGCTGTGATAATGGCCCTGTCAAGCCAGCAAAAATCAAATATCAGAGTGAACACAAGATGGTTCCAGACCCTTCAAGAATTAAAGAAAATCTGTTCGGAATGACTAAACATCACCCTAGAAAAATAAGTGTTAGTATTTTTACTCTATATTCCTCAGATGCCATTAAGAAACTTTGCTTCATACAAATATCCCATAGGTATCTGTATAAGGGTCCAGTGCCTATAGTCACATTATTCTTAATACCTTTCTCATCTGTTTTGTTTGGTTACTTACTTTGAAAGTATATAGTGTGAAGTTCATGTCAGTACCCTCATTTTAAATATATTCACCGAGAAACAGAATTTGTTCAATTCATTATTTTTCCCTCTCTGAGTCATACTGATTATGCATTCATCGTAACACAACATATTCTCTTTCTTTACTGATGCATTCCTTTAAAAATCACCTTTTGCCAAGCTCAGTCATGTACTCTGAAATCCTGCTCCATTTTACTTTGGCCTTGAGATCTGGCTTGGAACCATTGACATATGCAACAGCGGCTTCCATTGACATGTCATAGGCCTGGCAATTATCGCCCCATGTGATGTGTGCCTACAACAAGGCAAGAAAGTGATAATGATAAATAAATAAAAAACAAACTGCACAAACCAGATAACAGATTTTAAAATGTCAATAAATCAAAAGGTCAAAAAAGGATCCGTTATTCCTTTTTTTCTTACCAACCTTTGCCTCAGCATCCAGACTGGTATCAACACACATCTTCCAGTTGGTGTTCCCTTCAACTTGGGACACAATTAGTTGGGCATTTTTAATGTTTGCCTCAGGTGTAAAGTACATAACTGAATCGTAACCCTCAGCCTTCTGGTTCTCACTAATGGCAAAAGCTTTGAAGTTGAAGACGGCTTGAGTTGCCGAGCTCTGGGGATAAGAAATGAGTACAAAAACATGTAACTGCTGCTTGATAGACGCAGAATATTCATCATTGCAAACACTAAAATAAAATTGATGTATGCTGCATGACACCTCGGCTGTGACATATAAAAGCTAATAAAAAAGGTCAACCCAGGCCTCTTCCATAATTTTAAGTTATGGAAGAGGCAAAAGCACAGCTCAGATATTTTCCTTCATACGCTTTCTCAGCTTAAACTGTAGAAGCCGTACTTCCAGGAGGATGGTGTGGTTTCTGTCTCTGTCTCTTTCAGATGAGTCTGAAGATAGATCAGTTTGCTGTGTTGCTTCCTGTAAACACAATTTTAGAACAGTTTGACAATTTGATGGGATCACCCACCAGAACAGGTGCTGTGATAATAACATTGCGCGTGTTGCCAAATACCTTGGAAAGCCTCCTCACGGTCTCAAGCAGTTGGCGTGCACTCATCGGATGTTTGCTGGGACCAACGTCAAGCTCAAAGTGGATTTTCTCAACAGCTTTTGTTGTCTGAGCTAATAGAAGGGCAGAGATTTCATTAGCATAGAGGGTTAAAAAAATGTCTCGAAATAAAGTGAATATAGTAGCACTAGATTTGTTTTCGTGGAGATGATAGCTTGGATGTAGCTTTGACAAATCCTGTAAGAATCTATTTTAAAGATAAAAGGAAAAGCAAAATATTGTTTTGATTGACGTATCAATCAAAACATCTTAGTTTGGTTGCTAAGGTGAAGCATGTTGCAAGCTGAGAGGAAGAGGAATAGGTTTTTTAGGGTTTCTTTCATATTCAATGCAGAAAATGCTTTCAAGGGAAGACCCCAAGAGCTCATATTACCACATGCTTTCCGTTGTTCTAAGAATGTAGTTGCTGTTGTGTTTTTGCACCAAATGGCAAAGATGTTCAGAAGTCTTCTGTTTCAGCCCCAAGTCAAATCTTAAGTATTTTGCTCAAGCCAATATCAAATCTAAAGTCTCCAATGAACGATAAACTTTTTTTTTTTTTCAACAAATCCAAAGCTCTACATTCAGTTCACTTTTTAGTTACTTCATCAGATTTAGTTGTAAGGCTCTAAATTCAAATAACCACTCCTTACAACAAAGAATAAGGAACTCCATTTCTGAACGTGCAACACGTTGCAGCAGCAGAAGGCCACACTGGGTGTCTTTCCTGTCAGCTAAGAACACAAGACTGAAATTTCAATTCACGGAGGCTCATCAAAGTTATAGACACTGTTTTAAGTCGGTCCACATTCTATGCTCAGTTAATCCTTACAGGATTGTGATGGTGCCAGAGGCTCCCTCCAGTGCTAAACCGGAGAGAGGCATGGTACGAACAACAGCACTAACAACCGTACCACTGTGCCGCTTCTTGTTGAATTTATACAACAGAGAAATAAAGCAGTTAGTGTATATTACTACATAAAATCTGTTGATGTAGTTTTACAAAGACATGCTCATCTTTTGTTCATCAGCATTTTATTATTTGCTTAAGGAACTCTATCAGCTGCTAAAATTAAAACATTGTTCGTCTTAGCAAGATCTATACTTAAAAAATACTGAACGTGCTAGATTCTATAATTTCCTGCACAGATGACTACCACATGACAAAAACTGGTAAATTGCTTATTAAGCAAATATTAAACTTCTTGATTTCTAACTTCCTGGAGCACCTAGCTTCTCTGGATTACCAAGCCTTGCTTGTGTGTAAACAAGCGCAATAAGTGTAGATTTTTTTCAGCCGCAACTTTTATTTCAGGTTTCCTCTATAATGTAATTTCTTCAATATAACTTATTTTTAGAGCCTCTGCAAACAAGTGTTCTTTGTTAATTCTTGTAAAATGTTCCTGATGATTTAAGCTTCTGCATCATTCCTCCACCCACAGGGAGCAGAGTTTCAAGAATGTGATACACTATTTTATTATTTGGAACGTGAATAGAGAGATCAAACAGAAAAACAAACAAACAAAAAATGTGCATTATTTTATCTAACTACTGATAAACATCCATGATGTTCCCCAAACCATATTTGCATTTTTAAAAAAACACTTACAACATACATCTTGCATACCTGGAATTATTCTGAATGCCATTTTGCTGTATCCAAGGAAATAGTACAGTGGGTACTCCTCTTGGTAATACTGCCGCTTTAACTTGTACTCCATGCAGAAACCCACTCCGTAAATGTTGTATTCATAGCACATTTTGGAAGAAGGATACCAGATGTAGGGTTTTAATACCTGCTAGAGCAAAAAAAAAAAAAATCAATCCACACAACATGAATCTGTTTGTACTGATATGAATGATTCTTATTTCAATGAATGTATCTGCTGTGACTCAAGCCGTACGTCAGGACTGGGGGCTTCAGAGGGGGACATCATTGGAGTCATTTTGCCTGCATCTGGCTCTTCAATGTTCCTGGACACTGCATACAAATCTGATCTGTTTAAAACAATGTAAAAGATTTACTTCAGGATGGTGATAATTTTTTTTTTGAATAAGCAAATGTTGATTGAATTTCAAGTTTTGCATCGCAAAACAATTATAATGCAAAATATAACCAATGGAATTTGTAAATCAAGTCATAATTATGGTTTATAATTATGTGTAAAAAAAACAAACAAAAAAAAAAAACATACATATATATATATATATAATGTTGGTTATATTATTAAATTCAGTCAATCAATTTATCATCATGCAAAATTACCTAATCGACAGAAGTTCAATTTCCTCTTTGCTAGGGGGGAAATCAAGCTCAAATTTCTTTCCTGGCATATTTATCTTGGCAGATAACTTCCATGGTACAGCTAAGGGCCTCTTAATCTTTAACTCTGAGCCACTCTGGAAGAACTTCGTGTTGGTCCCATAGAAAACCCAAAAGTCCTTGGTGGAACTGAAAAAAAAGACATTTAACATAACATAATGTAAGTGTCAACAACTATAGCATTGTTTAATGTAAAAACAAAGTATGTACACCTTGACATGTCTGACGATTGTAAAATTTTGGCTCAAAAAAGCAGTTAATTATGGCTAACTTATAGAAATGTTTCTATTTATTCAATATTAACTATAGTTCCAAACATGTGCACGAACGTGCCATGAGGTTTTTCATCCAGTAGTCTGACTTTCAGCAGTAACAAGTCAGTTTTATTGTGTTATTGTGTATGAAACAGAAAACTTTAAGAGCGAGACGATTTGGCATTAAACAAGGAATTTCTGAGGTTCTCAGCAGCAGAGCTGACACCTGGAATAAGCTGAGAAAGTATTACAGAACAATTTATGATCGAATTCAGTTTCACTTAGGATGTACATTTACTTTTCAATTTCTCTTTTCGTAACCCTCGCCCCTAAAAAGTAAATAAGTAAATAAATAAATAATGAACTGCTTGCCAAGGTGACATTTTGAATCCCCTTTGGGAATGTGAGAAAAGTTACTCAAAGTAATTTTTGACTAGGGATGAAAAAAAATCCCCAAATCCCATTCATTAATGTTTATAGGGTCTAACGTGAAGTCTATTACAGAATTCATGCTGAACATACATACATTTTGAGCATTTTTGTTTGTCCATGTGAAAGTGTTTGTTTAGAAACAAACTGGCAACACACAGGCACAAGCATACCTCATATGAAGTGCTACCATTTCTGTTTTACTTTTAAGCATAATTACCCAGCGTATCCATCCGTTTCCACTGTAGTTTCAGAATTCAAGAGCTGCGCAATGTTTTCAGTGAGAGGGGGATTAACTGTAACTTTAGCTAGAAAAAAAAATAAAAAATAGGTTATCGGAAGTGTTTAGATTATTTTTAAATTCTAGTCATTTGTGTCATTCATGCATCACATGATGATTTTATCATTATTTTTATTTTTTCACCTTTAAAGTTGCATGCAGTGATTGTATTATAGTATTTGCTGATCTCCACCGGGAGGCCCAGGGATGTGGCTTCGAAGTAACGAGCCTCCAAGACCAAAAATGCCCGTGTGTAGTCCCATGAGACTCCTCTCTGTAAGCTCTCCATCATAGCCCACAAAGGACTTGATTTCCCTGCAGCAGGACTGAAGGCCTGAAACAACAAAAAGAATCGCAAGGCATTGTCGACTTCACCATCTATTACATTTTTTTTTTCATAAACTACAGCGGGACAAATTATGAATCGGCTCTGTTTCTTACAGAGATGATGTTTCGGAGGGTGTCTTTGCTCAAGTCAGCGAAGAACCACTCTTGCCCTGTAATACGCGAATAAACTGAAAGGACTGGTTTATCATTGTCCAGCCTCTCCCACTGTTGAAGCTGAAAATGAAAAAGTGTATCGATTACCACATGTAAACACACACACACACACACACGCCCACACACTTAAAATGTGATGTTTGAACTATCTGCCGCCAAAAATTGTAGAAAAATCTATCCTTCTAAATTAAAAAAAAAAAAAAAAAAACAGGAAAGGTTGGCCAAAAAAATTAGATGCAGCCATATATTTGAATAGTTATTATTGATAGTGTCAAACTTGAATGGGGTTGCTGTGTTTTACCTACTGAAGTAATGACATGCTTAAAATTACAGGAAAATGGATGAAGCTGTTAATTAACAACTTAATTAAATAGATAATTATTATGTCTTGTGTGACTGCTGTTATTTTCATTATCTGTTAAGTTCAGAAGAGGTTTTTTGATTGCAGAAGAAAAACTTTCGTAGACAACCTCCTGACCTTGCCAGGTTCTTGGGAAGCAAATCAGCAGTATTCAGGCTAAAACCAAGGCACTCTGAGGCTGTTTGGTACCAGCAGAAACTCATGATTCTGATTTCCATTATAACTTCCCTCTTACATTCAAGTTAAATGTTAGAACTTAGAATATATTTGAACCTCCAGGTTCCTACTCATTTTCAGACCTAAATTCAGTAGAATAAGTACTTTAGCTTTTCTTTTACTTGTGATTTTTTTATAGATATAATACTGAAAAGGAAGTTTTTATCGTTCAAACTGATATTGAAACGTACTGAGATTGATTTGTAAACAATAGTATACATTTATTATGTTGCTCAGCTTTACTACGCTAGCTAAGTGTGTGTTTTGTGGGGAACTGCCTGATATGCCACTCACCACTCTGAAAATAGCCATCAGGTCACTCATACTAAAGTCTCCTTTAAATCCAGGAATGCTATCTCCAAACAGATCCTTTATTCCATCTGCACGGATACCCAACTACGTGACAGGAAAGACAGAGGATTGCTTTTTTTTCTTTTGAGAGAAATGTCCAATCATAATGCATGTATGTGCAGTTATGCTTAATACTTTACCTCCAGTAACTCAATAATTCGACCAATGATGTGGATTTTCTCACTTGACACAAGCTCTGAGGGAATGATGTTGCTTGCATTTCTTAGCATGAATAATTCAGATGTCACTCCAGTTAGCCATCTATCTGTATTGAAAAAAAAATACATCTTCAGGAAAGGTTTTTGGAATGACTTTTTAACAAAAGTGTCACTGTCCTTTTCCAACATACCATCGAACCAGTCTGCATGCTTTGCTTTGCTGCAAAAATAACTGAGACGGCCAAATCTGGGCGCAAGGATTTTCACAGCCAAGCTGGAGGCAATCGAACTATTGGAAAGATTTTTTTTTTTTTTTTAATTTACATTTAACACAAAATTTCCAATCAAACAACAAGTTTAATTTATTGATCAACTCACAGATAGTGATTGTCTGGAGTCCTGGAGCTGGCGAGACCATGCAAGTAAGAGTACGCAAAACTTGCAACCTGAAGGTCTGTTTCTTCTAGCAGACGAGCTGTCACGGTAGACACAAGAGCCATCGAAGGCTTAGTCCTTAAAAGGATCTTGAAGGCATGCATGCGAACCTCAGATGGAACGTGCTTCTGCAGAAATATGGTCAGGGTGACGTCTTGGACCTGGAAGGAAAAATTAATTTTAAAATGAATTACTTAATGACAAAGCTACTGCAAACTTATTAAGACAGAGAGTTTTCTGTTCCATTGTTGTTTTAGGGATACTTTTAGTTTTGTTTTCACTGAGCGGTACATCGGGGGTCGGTACGATTCGACGTGCTGTTTTATGGTCCAGAACATTTCTGGATGCATATGGACTCTCACTGAGAAGGTGGGGATAAAATAAAACAGCTATTGTGGCAACGTACTGGTACAATGACAAATGTGACGCATTGGTATCTCTCATGCTTGTTGCATTAAGTTTTTCCATTCCCCAATAAATGGACTTCGTGATGTGATGCCAGTAGCTCCACCCTAACTATATCGTACCTTTGTCTTATGGGGAACTGATGGAGGTCCTGGAATGATGCGATACAGGTTGGTGGTATGGAAACAGAAAATGAAAGCATACCAATCCACCATGTAGTTTAATGGGAAGGCATTAATGGGAAGGGTTGGCCAATAAAGTTCATAGCTGTCATAAGAAAACCTTTTTAGCATGATTTTTGTGTACGATACTCTTTCCATTTTCAGATGACAGATTGAAAAGCATTCCATGAAATACTAAAAGTTTAGAATTTTGTTTCATTACCAAACATCATTTTCGTCGCATTTGGTTTGTCCCTTGCTCTGAAGACTTCATTAAAGAAGTGAATTCATACTAAGATTACATTACATTTTGAATCCATTTTGTAATTTCCTTTGGCCTGCAGCAAGATTTGTTGTCTAGACTGAAGATTAAAGCATTCTATTCTATTCTATTCTATTCTATTCTATTCTATTCTATTCTATTCTATTCTATTCTATTCTATTCTATTCTATACCATGTCACTGAGATGACTTTGTAAGGCATTTGGATTTCACCAAATATGTTATGTTATGTTATGTTATGTTATGTTATGTTATGTTATGTTATGTTATGTTATGTTATGTTATGTTATGTTATGTTATGCTATGTTATGTTATGTTATGTTATGTTATGTTATGCTATGTTATGTTATGTTCTTACACTGTGAGGGTCTCTGGTCGTCATGAGTCTCATCGCCTGGACAGCTTCATTCTGCACCCGAAGAGGCAGATCCAGAGGAGTGACAGCCACCCCAGGAAGGAAACGCATGATGGTTTTTATGCTCCCAGGGTGCCCTGCATTTCCCAGAGCTTTCAGAGCGAGAAGCATTTCTTCTTTGTTGCCACTCCTCAGAGCCTCTGTCGCCATGTCCATCAGGGGCTAGTGCAAATGTAACACACGTTTGGCTTATGGTTTTCAGATGGTTATCATTCACTTTCAAATTTCAGAAAAAGAAAAGGTGCTAATGTTGCTAAGCCTTAGTGAAGCTCTCTTCACTTATCATAAGATGAATATTTGTATCTACTTATGATGTGTATTTCCAAATGAATTTTGATTCCTTATGAGTTTTGTACCTGAGCAGCAGTAACTAGACATGGCACATAATACACACAGTACTTGTTCACCAGGGAGCCATAGGAAAGTGCCACAGTGTGCCACAGATAGGTGTTAGATTTACTGAATGGCAGCTTAAGGAAGACCTGCAAAATGTAGAAAGAAGGACATTTTTACATTGACTTTTCCAGAATGTTTATAGTTGATTTAAAGAGTATTAAGTTCTGAGAAAATTTTAGTAGCTTTACTCACTTTAGCCATTTCAATAAGGTTAGGTGTGACCTGAAGATGATGAAAAGCCATCAAGATGGTATGCATAGCTTCAAAAGGAGTCAAATCGTTTGCTTTAAATCTGGTCTCCATGAAATTCAGAACTTTGACATCGGCAGTTTCAACGATTGAGTCCAAAAACCAACGCCTGAAAAGTACAATTATAATAATTTGAAGAAGTCAATACTTACAGTAAAGTCTGCCTTAAAATTGAGAATTTTTACATTAATTCATAAATGGAGAATACAACTGTCCAACTTCATTTTTATTGTACTGATATGATACTGATATTTTGTTTGGATGACAAGAAAAATGCATGCTGACAAGAAGCATACTGTGATCATTAAAATGACGTAGAACAGAAAGTTTACTTTGAAGCCACTTTGGACTTCAAACAAAAGCCCAAAGTGGCTGTGATGTGAGTGTGATGTTATAAAATGTCATTGTCCATTAACTATTCACCTATCTTTTCCCTGTTGGCTGTATATCCACAATTGGTTAGGAGAAAATACTGATTCAACAGAGAAACCTAAACATCCTCTCCCCAGAGAAACTGGATTATCCCAAGGTGTTCTGCCAGCAATAATTTCAGGACCATCTATTGGTTATTTGGCCCTGAGTGGAACATGCACTAGATACATCCTAATTAGAACCATGAACTCTCTCATGCCCCTTCCCTTTGATACAGAGAAACAGGAATTCTACTACAAGCCCCCTCTGAAGGAGCAGATCCTATCTCTGAGAGCAACCTCCTCATGGAGGAAGCTAATTTCTAAAGCTTGTATCCAAGGTCTCATTTTTTTTGTCATGATCCCAATTTCTAGACCATATGTGAGGGTTAGAATGTGAATTGACTGGTGAATTAAGAGAGTTTATATTTAGCTGAGCTGTTCTGGATTACTCCAGACAAGTTCTCAAAAGGATAATCCATCGCCTGTTCTATAAAAGTTTAAGCTCGTGTTTGTACAAAATGCTCACCTATACTTGGGATTTTCAGCTAATTGCTTCCACATGTTTTCCAGTCCTTCATAGGGTATCACTCGCATGAGATGGTACAGCTTCATAGAGTCCTCAGTGGTGGCATTATCAATATGGCCACTATTTGCCTCACTCAAGCGCTTGATCAATTCCATAGCCTGTAAAAAGGCATAGAAGTTATATTTTGTGCAGTTAATTTAAAATAAAAGTTGTAAAATGTAACTTTATTGACTATAATATTGCATAACACAGAACCAAGCATGTCACCTTTGGTACTGGGTTATCTAGGTTCTGCATCATCATTGGAATATTAATGTTCACATCCTCAAACTTGTAGACAATGTTGCCTTTGATTTCCAATGGTCCATATGTTCTTGCTCTGTGTGTGTCGTTCACACTAAGCAGCACTAAGTTCTTCCTGCCAGAGTAAATTTTTAATACATTATATTTATATTGCAGGTATTTAAAAAATATATATATATATATATATATGCACCTACATTGCTTCCATCTTAAAACTGCCACCCTTCACATTGAAAGCACTGAAGTGCTGTTGCTCAAACCCGTGAGCTGTGGTGATGAGACCTCCCTCTGGTGTTGGCTTGATGGTGTAATTATACTTCATGGTTGACATGACAGATTCTCCTCTCTAGATTGATGTAACAAAGAGACTCAAGCAGAGCTGAGACAGACCCATTTGACTTACAACTGCAGAGAAGGCTAAAGTGAGAAAATGATAAAAAACCTCTTTGGATAGTTTGTCCGCCATAGCAGTTGCCATTCCTCTGTGCATTGCTGCCTTTTCCTTGCAGTTTGTCACATCCACAACCTTAGTGATGATCCAATCCTTTGTCTCCTCATTTTCTTCAATAGCATAGTTACTCTCACAATTGCCATGGATTCCAATCTGTACACAAAGTCAAAATCTCTGACATCAATTAGACCATTACCCATCATCAGTGGAATAGAGTTAGTCTTTTCAAAATGGTTTACCTCTTTCAGCTCATAGATGTTCTGTGTCGTCTTCACAGTCAGCTGGAAAAAACTAAGTATACCTCTAATAATGTTGACGACAGTAGTGGAAACCTTAGCAGATGCACGGATGTCACTAACGTGTCCTTTGGTGTACATAAACATGAACGGTTGGGCAAGCTCAGAAGTAAGACGTTTGGTAACTTTCGGGGAGGGTACATAGTCATCTTTGCCTTCAAAGCCATTGTACTCAGCAAATGCCAACTCGGAGACCTTTGAACCAAAATCAAACAAGAAAGTCTGTTATGCTTGGATCACATGCGTGAGCCATGGCGACAAGAAAAGTGCCACAATGGTAACATTGATGAGAAATCTGTAGCCTAAAATGTGAAATGGCATCCCGTATTAATACAAGAATAAACCTGAGCATCTTTCTAGTCCATGTCCACGATCATCACACCATACATATTGCTGATTCAAACATAAAATGGAAAATCAATTTCTAAAATGACTATTGGGTTTCTAAAGAGGTGTGGAAAATCAGAAGACCAGCAACCTAACCATAGACATGCATCATCCTTAATTAGTTGACTAACTACTACTTTTCAGAGAACATAAATCTCTGTAAAGCTATCCAAGCAGTAGTAGCCTATTGTACGCTTTATTATGAACTGCACTGCTATATCCTTGTGTAAGTTGGCTCTGCTATAAGCGTCAAAATAAGCAAAAAAAAAAAGTCAAAAAGTAGCCAAAGTCCAAAGGAAGACAAATTATTTGAACTATTGTGAATTTAACATCCATCCATCCATCCATCCATCCATCCATATATTGTATCACCCCACTTATCCAATACCAGACCATTATGCATGCTGTCTTTCTCTCTCACCTGAAGTAGGAATTGTTGTGGGGATGCACCGGTGATTGTGGCCTTGCAGGTAATTCTGACCCCAGACTCTGCCAGGTTTGCCTTCCCAAGTCCAAATTTTACCTCTCCTTCATATTTGTACTCATAGGTTTTCTTTGGGTCCAGGGAGATATCTGGAAGATGTTTTCAACATTAACCTTAATAACATTCTAATTTGTAAAGCACTTTGTGAAATTTTTATAATACAATTCGATACAAAAAAAAAAAAAAGACTCACCGTATCGCAGGTTTTGGCTTGCTGAAAGGTTAAAAATGAAACAAACAAAATTTTAATTTTTGTAAAGAAAACTGTCACACAATGCTGATTTTAGGTCAGCATGCTGTGTGCAATGAAAGAGCCTGCAGAATGAAGTGTTATGGATTTGTCAAATTATTTTCTACAGGATGCAAAAAATACCTTGAATAAATACATATAATACTAAATATCTAAATGCATATGCCTTGGATTAAAATCAGTATTAAAAATTTCTCTGCTTTAAATGATAAGGAATTTAGCCCTTCCTTACTTTATCTTCTACAAATATATATATTTTTTAGAAGTTTGAAATAGTCATTTAAATGAGAAAATTCTGAATTTATACTAAGCATAGGAATTACATGAAGAATTGACTATATATTAGCTTTAACACCAGCACATAAATTGTCTGACAATCCAGCCACATTGGTTAAATTAGTGAATGAAAACCTACTAGCCAAAGCCGCAAGGCAGCAGAGAAGTAGACCTCGCATGGTGAGAGAGGAGTGGAGACCGTTTCACCGGGCCCTCTAAATATGTGCAGCAGTTTCATTGCACATTCAGCCTTGAGGTCAGATCACATGCATGGATACCCGACTTTGGGTAAACATTTGTTTTCTGATGTTAGGCCACATCGGCCTGTGACATTGTCAGAGTGACACGAACAACAGATCAAAGACTGTGGTCACCAAACTTTTTTCTTTTTTACAAGGTAATAACTATTCCAAAGGTAACACAGAATTAAAGAAATTGAACACCTGGGGAGTGGGGGGCGGGGGGGATTAACAGCAGCTACCATTCAAACCATCACAAGGTTTCCAAAGCAAAGCTCTATCTGCAAAACAGTAACAATTTCCAAAAGTCAAAGGGCAATGCCTTCTTATTCCGTAAAGTAAAAATCTTTTGTTAGATTAATGCAGTGACCACATACTTTACAGAAAATGAAAAAAAAAAAAATGCCTTCCACCTACTTTTAGTACATGTCTTAATCAAAAATCCTCTTTCGAAACTATTTCATCAAAAAAGCAATGCTGTGACTCTCTCCTCTTAATGCCAGCTCTGAAAATCTGCCTTGGATTCAAGAGCTCCCAAAAAATGCTCCTCAATAAAATATATTTTCAGGGTGATGAAATCAAGCAGCAATCACGTCAAATGTTTAGTCTTGCTCACTTTCAGAATGGCATTCTGTCAAAGCAACACTATTGTGTAATCGTGTTCAAACAACTACCTGGGTTATCAAAGCCTTTTCTTTCCCAGGCATCATTTTAAGTCGTCAACTTGTGTCACGTTTTATTTTAACCCCTCCTGTTATGTTCTTTTGTGAGGTACAGCAATAACGTTCGTGGGTCAATTTGACCCAACCAAAAAACTCCTCCAAAACATTTTTGTATCTGATTATTAACTCCAATACTAACCATTTCAATCAATATTTGTGCAATGATGGTTTTTTTATTTTATTTCTCACAAATAAAGGATCGATGACGACAACTTACTCATGTACTCATTTGGACATAAAAAAATGGAATTTACATTTTTTAGAATAATTTCTTTGAAATTGATCTTTTGTACATTTCTTTATATTACATTTTGATTTTTTTTTTTTTTTTTTTTTATTAAAAATGAGATCTTTATAATTGAACTTTGGACACATATCCTGTTCAGGGTCAAATTGACCTGCTGATTAAAATAAAGATAAATGAGTCATGAAGAAAGTATTTATGTTTTCCCTCCATTTCTGCTGCGTGTCCACTCGGTGTGGGTGGAGTTTGGCCACGGGAACAGAAAAGGTTCCCGTCAAAAGTTGTCTGAACATCTGCTGTCTCGCAGTTTCCTAGTGAAGTAAAGAGAATAGTGAGAAAATGGGTTTGTGTGTGTGCATGTATGCGTGCGTGTGTGTGTGTGTGTGTGTGTGTGTGTGTGTGTAGTGAAATATGGTTCATAGTTGCAAGGGAACATATAGAATTGGACGTTTGTTGATTTTCACCTGGTCAAATTGACCCGAACATTATCTATGTAATATGTAGATATGTAGACGCAGGGGGGTTACAAATGTGTAAAATGAATAAATTTTCAATTTATATGTAGAGTGCTCCTATTAAGACAAATAGAAAAAGTTTCATGCCAAAAAAATACTTCCAACTATTTTTAAAAATGTTTTAAACTTTAAAACGGGCCAATTTGACCTGCAACATAACAGGAGGGTTAATATTAGCCAGAAGAGGGCGCTGAGAGCAGCTTTTTGATGCATGTTGACTGAGAACAAAGGAGAGCTTGTATATTATTTAACTTTGCTTTAGTCATAAATTACACTTCAATGCATCATACCATAAGCTGCCCTTATAAAAATAAACAGAACACACAAATTAAGATGAACCCGAAAATTAAAGCTCTTCTGAGCCTCTAAATTTTTATAGACGATAGTTTAATGATGCTCACGTGTGACAGGAATGACATGATTGAAGCTTATAAAATGTGTATATTAGCTTCAACCATTTCTGATCACATGGGAAGGATTAACTCAACTTCACAATTTATTATATCTCTGACCAAGGTTTCCTAGTTGGAGGTTTTTCTGTCATAACTCTAATAGCTTTAAACACTCAACCCCACAATTGTATACAAAAAAGAATGAGTCTATGTTGTGTACTTATATATCTACATCTGGATTTTTTTTGGCTCCGATAGGTGTGTGGGAAGTCAGTTAATTTTGGCTAAACGAAACAAAAAAGAAATAAAGAAAATGTCTATACATGAAGTGTTTTGTGGTCCTGCTGCTAAATTTGCATCACATTTTATTCCATCTAAATTAATAACTCTAACATTAAGGTGAGGAGGAAAACATTGACAAAAGTCTTCTTAAAGAACTCTGTACTTAATTTGGCAGTATGTTCAGAGTTACCGTATATCTGGAAGAACCGTTTGCATATTTTTCTTCACTGAAGTCCTGAGGTGCTGCTTTTGAATATACTTTATGTTCAATGTGTTTGAGGTGTAACCAAGATTTTATTTTATTTTTTGTAAAAAGACAGATTATGTTGATCACAACTGATTTGTAAAATCACTAAAAAGGTAAAACTTCCAATGCATTTATAAAATTAATAAAATTCAAGGCACATCATTTATAAGTCTGCTTTTTAAACGCTTTTATTTATTCTTAATTTGAAAAACAAATCATGTTTTTTATTAAAAAAAAATATTATTCTCAAGCATACAGCTTATGATAGTTAAAAAATTCAAAGAATTTGTGACTCAAAAACACGAGTTAAGATCCATTCGAGGTTTCTCATCATGTCCAGTAGAGGGAGCTCTTGGCCAATAAAATCAGAACAATGCTATGCTTTGACGGCGTTTGGCAGCAATGTGTACATTGACACATTTCTCTATATGATTTACTAATTAATTATAAAGATGATTAGCAATAAAGAAATTACTTTCAGAAGTAAAGGTGAAAACATGATGTCTAAGAAACAACTTAATAAAAAAAAGTACAATCAGTACTCTGATTGTACTTTCCTTGCATGTTTTTGCAAAGAAAAAGCTAAAAAAAAACTTGTGCAACTGTACTGTATTAAGATTGTGATGTGATCAGATAAAAGCATATATATCATTAGTATTTAGACACAAAACCAAGAATATTTTAAATCTGCAAATGCTACATTCATCAGACATTTGTATTTTCTTCCCAATGATTGAAAAAAAAAATCACAAGGTATCACGGAGCTGTGCTATCAAATATTATTGTTAAAGTTCAGATGCTTGAGCTTTAGCTGACAGGTTTCATCTTAGGCATTCAAAACAGCAGGGTACATTTTTGAAAAGTCTGTAGTATTCCTCCTGAATCTGAAAGAAAAGCAGAAAAAGGTTTACATCAATGCAACATGTTCACTTAAACCCAGAGTTTTGATATGACTCTCCTGTCTTTTTTTTTTCTTCCTGAAAAAGAAAGACAGGGGAAAAGAAAGAAAAAAAACAAACAAAGAACGGATGGAAGAACCTCACCTTTCTGGACAGCACACAAAGGAAGATGAAGATAAACATTCCTTGGAAAGCGTTGGTTATGGTAAACAGATAAGCCGTCAGTGTGGTTTCATGGAGAATATGCAGTACTCCAAAAGTCCAGGTGGCGCCGAGCACAAACAGCAGAGCCATAGCGCCACGGGCGCAGGACCTGACGGGAACATTACTGATTTAACTGGCCTGCACACAGCTGAAAGCTTCCTTTTTTAAAAGTGAAAAAAGAACCTATTTATAATACATCATTCTAACAGGGCTATGCATCCTACTAATCCATCAGCTAAGAACTCTATTTAAGTTTTGTTGTTGTTGTTGTTGTAGTTTTTGACCTACATAAAAATAAATATTCCTACCTGATGTTTTCATAGTGGCTGATTTCAGGCTTTTTCACAGCGGTGTGCCGGTACACCTTGTAGATGATTACTCCAAAGGCCAAAAGATTAACCTTTAGTTTGAAACAAGGGAAACACAACAAACATGAAATGAGTCTAATGAATATTTATCAGAGAAACAACTTATGTTTGTGGAATTAATGTTTCAACATATTCAGTTTATTGCTGATACATCTCTCTCTCTCTCTCTCTCTTTTTTTCTTTTACCAGAATAATTAAACATGCAGGACCGATGAAGCTCCACACAAAGTGATTTTCTGTACTCAGCCAACACCTGAAAAACAAGGTGTGAGAAAATGATATTGGTGCTATTTAAAAATAGCAACAACAAATTGTTTACTGTTTGTATTTTTTTAATTATTAGTAATTAGGTTAAAAACAATTGCACAGAAAGAGAAACTTCTAAAATAATAATAAAAAACAATAAACTGTTTTTATTTTTAAGTATCTTTGTTGTGATTTGCATACATACATATTTGACACGACTAATGTCTAATGTTAGCATTGTCTACCAGATCTAATTTTGGTTACTTGTCATCTAATAATTTTATGCATTTACAGTGCTATAAAAAAAATCTACATCATTTTCAAAAAGCAAATTGCTAGTTTTTTTTGTGTTTTTTTTTGCCCCACAAATTTGGTGAAAAAAACCCACCAACAACAAAAAACACCACAAAATTATTTATTGCTGCTTACACTCTGTCTGTGCCGTAATACTTTGAGCCGAGTGTCGCTGAAATTGCCACCACGACTGCAGGGCTCCCATAGCCGAAGATGTAAAAGTTCCGATGCAGAAAGCCTTTGTTGTAGATGACACCGACGACTATTAAATACAGATGAATGCCCTCAATGCACATCCAGGCGAATGCTGCAAGAAAGAAATAGTGCAGCATCCCTGCAATCACAGAACAGAACAGCTGCAAGGAAGAGACAAGAGACAGAGAGATATTTTACAAATACTGAATGGGGGAGATTTATAAATCTGCAGCGCACTTCCAACATCTAATTTGTGTTTTTATGTGTAGATAAAATAAATAAATAAATAAATAAAATGCAGATGTTATTGCAGGATCGTCAGACAGATGACTATCTCTGCTCCTCAAGTGCCTTCACACCTTGTGTGAGTTCATGTTGATCCCCACAAGGAAGATGAACTCAGCCATAAACAGGCTGCAGCACAGATTCTTGTGTATGGTGGTTCTGGTGCTCTGGATCTCGCTGAAGAACCAGAAGGTGAAGATGCACAAGGACAAACAGATGAGGGAGATGATCATCCCCAGCTGGGTTATCCGGGTCAGGATGGTATTGTGGGCTGCCAGCTGGGAAGCAAATGGAAAAGGAGGTGTTTCATTCGCAGTTTCATGGTATGGTGGAGTTGTAATTTGTTGTATTTTCTGCCTGGAATCGCTTCATATAACATAGATGTAGGCAGAGGTTACCCAGATATGCCAGCTTGTAGACATGTTGGGTTTATATTGGTTTTAAAATATCAGGGAAAAAAAAAAAAAAAAAAAAAAAAAAAAGCTCTGTTGAATTATTCATTTGAGTTTAAATGCCCTGATTTCGCTTAGTCTGTGTTTTAAAAGAATGTACTTTGTCACAAATTTTTGTTCACATCTGCAATTAAAATTACAGTTATAATAATTATAAAAACCCCTTACTGGTGTAAGACTCCACAGAGTGCAGTAAAACAGTATTGCCTTTGGAGAAACAGCAAGCGTCTTCCTTTTTAGTTAAATTTCTCAATGTTTTAATGTTTCAGGTTGAAGAAGGGTGTTGTAGAAAAGCTAATCTGCAGAACATAAAACACTGTACACAAACAATCATACTTAACAAAAATAATAAAAAAAACCCTAACCCTATGAGTCTGAGAAACCCAAAAAAAAAATAAATAAATAAATATATATATATATATATATATATATATATATATATATATATATATATATATCAAATCAGGCTTCTTAAAGGAAAGGAACTGCCTCTTCAAGTATTTCAAACATTTACGGCTTAACAAAGTCAGAATGAGAAACATCATTTCAAGCCTCCTGGCCTGAAACTCCGGCTGCACTAAACTTAACACTATGAGGACAAATTAAACAGGGAAACCTTTAGTCGTGTATTGAAGAACAACATTACTCACATTAGCTCTTCCAGACGACATGAGGATTGCAAAGTGTGTGAGATGATTGCAGGAGCAGTCGGTTGCGTTGCTGCTAACGTGGAGAGTCTTGCAGCCTTTAGTGGACCAGTGACCCTGCAGGCTGCCCACTTCATACTCCCAGAAGGCGCACTTTGTCACATCAACCTTAGTGTTGATGGGCTTTGGGGACAGAGGAGAAGCAGAGCAGGTGTTATGACTCTGGAAGAGGCTGTTTTTATTAGTTTTTCCACTGCGGTGCGTGGTGATGCCACATAAAAACTGATTGTGCAGGTCTCATCAAAATGGCATTGCAGATGAGACTCAGTTTAATGACAATGCACCGTCCGAGTTTTACAGATAATTTCAATGCGTAGCTTTTGGCTTCGATGATTTTATTTTAAATATTACCTCTTTTGTTTTTTTCTCAGTAATATACATTTTGTTAGATTAATATCTAATAAAAAATGTAAATGAGTAAAAATTTGGAACACGTTAATTTCGTATGTATTTCTGTTTAAAATACCAAACAAGGAAGGAATGTCACTGAAATTATTGGTTGTTCATCTTTAAAGGCAATTTAAATATAATTTTCCCTCTTCGGCATAAATCAACACCACCTTCATTGGGTTTAAACCTCTAGGGGCTAACAAAAATAATGACATTACTTTTTCATACATTTTAATTATCTAAAAAAGAAAATAGCAGAACATTAACTTTCAGGGTAATTTATCTCATTACACCCAGTTTTTCACCTTTGTTTGTGTTTTACAAGCAAGATGGTCGAGGATGCTAAGTTGAGGTTAAATTTGACTTTAACGTAAATCTTGAAGCCAAGACTGGAGGATGAGAAGTTGTGCAACAAGAGAAATGCAGCCCAATATTAATGTGAGATAAGAAGTGACAAAAACAAGATTAATTTACCTTTCATAAATGTCCAACTGACACAAACATGATGGTTTCAAGTTGCAGAAGTGAAATGTAATGATTTTTTTTTTCCACAGGAAAAGTAACACATCACAGGCCTTGAACTACTTAAATACAAATACAGGAGAGCCTCTCTGACAGAGTGGCAAGTCTGAAAAAGTTACACTTTGCCTCCCTTGTATTATCAATTCTTTTCTCATTTTGTATGTGTTTCTGGTTGTTTGCTATATCTTGTTAATTATTTGCACCAGTCAATCATTTGCTGTGTCTCTCCTTGCTTTCTTTGTCTCTTTTTGTTCTTCTTTTGATTTCCTTTGTAGCCGATTTTGATTTTCTTTGTGGTTGTGGTTCATCTTTGTGTTGCCGTTTGTTGTTGTCATTTTGTATTATTCTCGAGCACTTTTGTGGTCTATTTTTGTAAATGTTTCACTTTGATTTCTAGTATTTTTTTTGTTATCATTTTGTCATCTTGTTTCAACATTTCACATCCATTTTTAGTGTTTGTTTCATTTCGAGAAGCAGCACTGTAGCCTTTGTCGTTGCAAAGCTTTCGTGTCTTTGTAGTATTTGCCTTTGTAGATGTAGTCTCTGTTTCTTAGTGTTTTACCACACTGTGTTACAGTTTTTACGTTATGCTTCATTTTTTATTACTTTGGCAGGTCTTAATTCTTTGATTGTTTTTTTTGTTTGTTTTCGTTTACGTTTTTAATACAGCTCCGAATCTTTAACACATTACATATTTTATTTTAGGTAATAATTCATGCGATCTTGAACGAGTTTGTCTCCAAACCCTTTTTTTTTAATGAAGAATAACAAAAACCAGCAAGTCAACATTTTTAGGAAAAAGAGACTCCTCTGTGGCATTCGCTTCATTACTAACAGACTCCACTGGAGTTCACTTTAAAAGGACAGCAGGATATGAGAGGACGGAAATAACAATGTAACTGGCATCAGCACTCTGCTCGTTTTTTTTTTGTTTTTTTTTACCTCGTTGTGCCTTAGAGTGAAGGTGACATGGTCAAGTTGGTAAACGTCAGCAGGTTTGACTGCTGCTGCCATGACTTGGGAGTTGACAGTGATTTCCCCAGTTCCTGCGTAGCGCGAGTAGTCAGTGACACCTGGGTCGCTGCTCGGCTTCAGGATGTCACTGATGCTGTCATATCGCACAAACACCACTGACACGCTTCCTGATGGACCAAACAAGCAGAAAAAAAGACAAGACGGAGTGAAACTTACTGTACTGCTCGTCAAACTTTTAGCTAGGTGAAGAAAGCCAGTCAGCACCTATAGTTTTATAGTAGAAAAGTGGCTCACATTACTCAAGGCTCTCTGGGATAAACTGTGAGAATGTCTTTTTTTTAATGCGGATCCAAAAACTCATGATCATCATGTCTTTTCAATGATATTTTGAATAATGTGATTAGTTGCCACATTTCAATTAACTCCTGGGACAGGGACCTTCTGATCTGCATACAGTGTTTCCTTGTCAGTAAATGTGGTTCTTGTGTAAAGGCACTCTAAGTATAGGTTTAAGTAGTAAGAAATTGTACATGTTTGGTTCATTAACCACTTATCAATCTGGAAATAGTAACAAATTAATTTTTAAGCTTTTAGACTACGGCAAATCACACTGAGAGCCATTATCCACAAATGAACAACACATTTAACAAGAATGACGGTGACAAAAAAACAAAAAACAGAAAAAGCTTGTAAGAGGGAAAATATTTTTTCATGACAGAGTGACTTTCTTCTTCATACGGTGAAAGTGAGCATCTTTACCGCTTTTTTTCTCTGGTTTCATCTTTTGGTTCAGGGTTATGCGATCTCCTCCCATTGAAACAGAAAGTGTAGCCTTTGTTTGAGAGGCATCAAAGGTGAAGAGTTTCAGTTCTGCAGAGGACAAAAGGAATAATGATAATAATAATAAAAATAGAGTCAGTAATATGTATACACCTGAGGATTAACAGTTTCGTATAAGTGAGAGAATTTTGAGACTCTCTGCAGTCACAGTTGCCTCACCCAATTCAGATGCTTTGATTTGGAGCTCAGTTGGAGTTTTGTGGTTGGAGCCCAACGACAGAGCGCTTTCTTCAACAACATGCAGCAGCTTGGTGATGGTGTGTTCACGCCGCTCCTCTTTCATTCGGTTCCAAGCCACCAGTTCATCCGTCTCCACCAGATTGTTCACTGCTTTCACTAATTTCTGTTTGACAAGAATTTTTATGATATGAGGATGTAATGTTTATTTGTGCTGCAACATGATTTTTGTTGCGGTTTAAATGCAACAGCCATCTTTATTTTGATTGCAGCTATGAAGAGAGGCAATAAAACCCAGTTTAAAAAATGGGGCCTCCAGATGTTTATGTGTTACATCATGCAATGCAAAGGTATTCCTTCAATTTTCCACATTCTTTCATGTTAGTGACACAAACATAACAATGTGAAGTGGAAGAAAATGGATGCATGGTTTACAAAATAAAAGTCTGAAAAGTGTGCCATGTATTTGCATCAAAGTGTGTTTAACGTGATCTATAATGCTGGTTTTCCCCAATACAGAGCAATTTTCACGTATACCAGAAAGTACAACCTTGGTCTCATTTCAATATGGAAGAGCGCCCTCTTCCACATTTGCTGTGTCCTTAACTTGTCTCCTGGGAAACAGCATATGCGACTGACAGCCCATTTACTAAATATGTGACTTCTGAAGGCAATAGGCTTAACTGGATGAAAGCAGAGGGAGCTGAATGCAAAAGCACACTTCAAAATTTAGATTTTCTCCCCAAAAACAGAAATACTGAAAACTATGAATCTTTTACCTTCTGCACCAAAATCAGGCACTACATTTTGCTGATTTTCCACACAAAGGTGCTTGTTTCCTTCGTGATTATTGTCAGTAAAGATAACTACCACAAAAATTGTGTTGACCCTTGTGGCTGTAACACAACAAAATGCGAAAGTTCAAGGGGTTATGAACACCTTTGCAACACCTCGCTTGCAGTCTCGAATCATCGGGTGATTCGAGACTGCAAGTCTTCATAGAGGGCACATGTAGCAGAAGTTGTTCTTTTAAACCAGTTCAAAACGTGGCTGCTGTTTCGGCACAGCTCCAAGTGTTGACTGACAAACAACAATGGTAAACAGAGCCTACTGAAAGAGTGGAGTTGACGGCAGATGGTTTGGCAGTGTAATCCTTCTCCACAGCAGCCAGTGTTGATGCGGATCGACTCAAGGCCTCAACATATGCGATCACTTCCACTGAGGTAAGTTCACCAGACGTCCTGTTGGCAATTTCTCTCAGCAGGCTTTGTGGCTCTGTGAGGTTGCTCATCTAAAGTGGGAGAGAGAGACAGAGAGAGAGAGAGAGAGAGAGAGAGAGAGAGAGAGACAGAGCTTTTTGACGTCTGAATGCCGTTAAACTTTGAATGACTTCAAATCTTTTCAATATGTAGAAACTTGCAGATAGCTCGGTAATATATACACACATTTCTGCTGAAGGCTTCTTCGTGAATATCTTTAAATTATATTGCACGGGGTTGGGGGTGATGTGTGATTTGAACTTAAAGGAATTTTTAACTTATTTTTGTTATCTATAAAATAGCTTGGTTGGTTGGTTTCTGGGAACAAGAAGCGGCTTATTTTTATATTATTTGTGATGAATTTGTATACTCCAAATTGATTTAAAATATATGAATTAGTACACATAAAACAAACATACACAGGTATCTTTAATTAACATATCTACTGATTCAGATGTAGATTGTATAAATTATGATAGTCATACTAAAGTTGTTGATCCCGTAGCCAGTAATCCTGCAGTAAGCATATAAAGAAGCTTTCTAGTACAGCTGAAATCTGATCTAAATGTGAAAATTTAATTATGTTCATTTTTAAAACCAATTTTCAATTTCAATTATCAATTTCCCATATGTTAGCTTCTTGCAAAACAGTTAATTTGTTCCTTTCACTATACTTGCAGTCAGTCACAATTCAACTGAAGCTGTCTTTGGAATGTGATTTCATGTTTCCAAATGGATGCAGTGTTATTTCTATTGCACAAGCAAGGGTTCGGAGCTGCAGGTTGGAATCGCAGATCATTTTTACATCACAGGGTCTGATGATGCACATTGCAGTGCATAACGTGGCTTTAACTTGTTCTCCCTTGTGTTACTCCTCACTCTGTCCAACAGGGGGCAGCTTTATCATGTCTAGTTTTACTGTCCCTCTACAGAGGGGTACTTACATTTTCGAGTGTTTTGTTAACAGCCTGTGTCATGCATCCAATGTTGTCATGGCAATCTCTTTGGGGATGTTCTGAAAAACAACAATTTCGCTTATGAATAAATAAGGTTTCAGAAACCATAGCATCAGGTTCCTCAGTTTGCACTCATAAAACCTGAAATTTTCACAATCCGTCAATATGTTACACAGCAAATCATCAAAGAAAGTTAAAATTGTGTTGAAGAAACTAAGAAATAGGATGAAAGAAGATACACATCAAAGGACTGCTGCTGCTGCGTGCCTTTTGTGCGAGTTCTTGAATTCTCATACCGACCTTTACATCTTGCACCTTTTGCTGGATGAAAGTGTTTATCGCCTGAAGTTGAGATGTAATCACGGTTACAGGAGCAATAGAAAGATCCATTTGTGTTATGGCAACGTGAGTTTGGGCCACAGACCAGTTCTGACTCACATTCATCAACATCTAAAGGAAGCAAATAAGACAGAGAGCTTTAATTAAATGATTGTACTACATTATAAGCAACACCACCGTAGAATAAAACCTGCTTCTAGATCATTTATTTTACATTTCTGTCAGTGACCAATAAACCTCGAAGCAGTGAACTCTTGTAAGCATCTTTTGCAGCTAGATATTCAGAACTCGTCTGCTGCATGTTTCCCTGACATCCGGTTGGATTTCTGCAGGAATTCTTCAGTCTGCAGCTTAACAAAAAAGGTGCTGATTTTTTTCCTGGTGCAAAATAAACAAAACATCTCAGATGGTTTCTCGGGGCAGCAGATGGGAAAGAAGTAGCAAGAGGCTGAAGAGGAAAAAGAAAAAAAATCTCCTCCAACATATTTATCTTCCTCTCTCCAGTGAGAAAAAAAACAGTTCACACATTCATGCAGACCTCACGTCCTTGCAGCTGTGAGGTAACTGCTTTAAAACACATTCGTGTTGGGTACTTGTACTGAGGTCCTCTGACAATATGGGTTAGTTTAAGCTACAGATCCCTGTGTGAGATTTTATTTTATTTTTTTACACATTTATAAACTTCCCCTGAGATTACCTGTGCATCCAGTGCCGTCATTGGGCTGGAACTGGGCATCTCCAGTCGATTTGTATCCAGGGATGCATGTACAGTAGTAGCTACCCTCTGTGTTTGTGCACTGGCCCCTGTCCCCGCAGATGTTAGTCACATTCTGGCATTCATTGTCATCTGAGGTGAGAAGACAGAGTAGACAATTGGATAATTAGTTACAAATACACAGCGGATTTGTAGGAGGAATGGCAGTGAAATATTTTGGTAAGTTTACAAAGCAGTTTAAAACTGTTTAAGTTCCAAGTGCTTTTCTTTTTCTATTTTGCATTTTTTCCCACATCATAAACTCTCATTTTCAAGTATTGCATTGCAGCTTTCCAGTACAAAATAGCACAAAGAGGTGCACAATTTTGAAATGAAAAAAAAGAAAATGTTTTTCAAAATTATTTTTTGTCAATTAAAATCTAAAACAAGTAAACAGCACCCTATGCTATTTCTGCAATAATAACAACATAATTATTGTTATTATTACTCATAATAATAACAACAATAATTATAATATTGTTATTATACACATTATAAAAGCACATAATTAAAATAATGTGCTTTTAGAAGTCAAGTAATACAGTACATATTTGTGTAATTTAATCCCATATAAACTATGGAGAAGCTGAAGAGAACTATCGCTCAGGTGGAATAATCTGCTAATAAGACAGCTATTAGTCCAAATCTCCATAAATCGGACTTTCATGGAAGAGTAGGAAGAAGAAATTTACTGTCAAAAAAAAATCTTGAAGACATTTGATTTCAATTTTGCCTTAAGCTACGCAGGAGTAAAAGATGTTTTGGTCAAATGAGCTTGAAATGAAACTTTCTCTCTCCCAAACATTTTACTTTATATGACAGAAAACCAGCACAACAGCTCAACTTTAACACACCATCCTCTCTGTTAAACATGGTGGTTGTAGCTCAGGCTGTGGGAATACTTGTCTTCAACTTGAAACCGTTCAGAATTCATTGGACAATGACAACAGCTAAAAACCGGGCAATCCCAGAAATAAAATCTATACGAGGGAGCAAGAATGCTCTAGCAGGACAATGACGCTAAAAATAATCCGAGCTGCAGTGTAATGGGGAACATGTTCGGTCTCTAAGTGTCCAAAGCTGATAGCGACACATTCTAAAAAGATCAAGAGTGGGAGGCAGCTTGACAAATCATTTACTCAGGATGGTTGAACACAAACGTACACCAACCTTCTTAGATTTGTAAAACAAAAAGAAAATCAAGTATCAGTAATAAACCGCTTTATTTCCCACTGGACGTGTCAGCATCTGTACATGTGACATCTCCGCCAAGTTTTTCTCGGCTTCATATTGTAACCAGTAATAATATGGCCAATATGCAACACTTGTCTTTTTCCTCATTAAAAAGCAGTTTTTTTTGACATAGGATTTGCATTTTACTATGCTGAGATATCCAAATCTTGTTTCTGCCTCTTCCACAGTAAATTAATATCTTACTGTCTGCTGAGCTTTAATGCAACATGACCCGCCGATTACAGTGTGCCTGCTTTTTGACAACAAAAAAAGTGATGGTAATCATTAGTAACTCACAAAAAGCAGCTCATTTTGATATTACTGTTTGAGTCCAAAAATAGCACCATAAATTCCGACAAGCAGAGAATTCAGCCTTTTAAAAAAACGTTAACCTCCAATTAGTCTTAGTTTGAAATGAAGTTTTGGGCTGGCAGCAATATTTACAAATCTTATGATTTGTTTAATTCCAGTTTACTCAAATGACTTCCAAGCATTTGTATTTCTGTTCAGGTGCAAAAAGCAGCCGATGGGCAGCTTGCTGTGGATGTGGTAGCTGCTCACTCATTAGAGAAAGTGCTGCTTCAGCCTTAGTTTCAAACACATCATCCTTGTTGCGCTCCACAGTTTATTGTAAAATGACCTACAGGGACCTGTGCTTTGCCTGGATGTGATGAACACTCTGCTCTTCCACTTCCCTGTACCTTTTGCACAAAACATGTCCGGTAAAGGAAATCCTCTATTCCTCTGGAGGAGGTGACCAACACAAAGATGTCACATGATTTTTGACTCACCCTGATGTGACCACCCCAATGATTCCTTCAACTTCTTAACATTTAGTCAGGATATGAACCTGAATCTTCAGTGTACTTTATTGGGATTTTGTGTTGTAGAGATGGAGTGATACATAATTATGGAATTTAAGGAAAGGGACATGTGGTTTTCAAAGAAATTGGCAAATAAAAATCTGGAAAGTTTTTTTTTTTTTTTTCCATAAAATATGAAAACCATTTCCTTCCACTTTTCAACTGTGCACCATACTTTATGAGAGTCTATCACATAAAATCCCCCAAAACACACTTTTAAGATATAATGTGAAAAAAGGCAACTTTTGGATTAATTTTCAATACATCCTTGTTAATTTTTCATAAATTCCTCTACCATCTGAAAAAGGAGAACTGCAGCTTGATCTTAGTTTTAAAATTTGTTCCCAGAGGGAATATAAATTGTGGATTACCTGGTTGGTAAAGAATTCAGAAGCCCATCTCTCTACGTACACTTTGCTCGTGCTTTTGATTTGGTCAGGAAATGGGGCGGAAAAAGTTCCAGCAATTATAAACAGCTCAGAAACATAACAGGAAGAACAATGTCAACCAAAAGGCAGAGCCAGCGATAAATATTTTACCAATAAAGCTGCTTCATGGAGATTATGTCTCTCCTAGCTGTGCTCAGTCTCTCAAACTTTAAATATGGCATCAAAAATGCATAAAATATGCTTTTTTTTTGTATTTGCTAAATACCAGAATGTTAATTGGGATTGTTTTACAGATTGTGATTATCCCTTTCCACAATATCAGTTTACACACAATGGGTTTTCAGTACCTTTACATGATTTAATAATGATGATGATGATATAATTTCTTCTCTAAGCTTATGTTGGGTTATTTTAAAATATTTAATTTAAATAGAAACAGCCTTGTAAACCACATCTCAAACACACTGCTTCTTGGTGTGACACCAAAACAACTTTTGCCGATAAATCAAACAAGATATTTCAGGACCGGCACAAACTTGGTTCACCTTTGATTACAAGTTGTATTGATCCCAAAACAACAGTAAAAGACCTTGTGAATATTTTTGGCAGAACCTGTCAGGAAACTGTCTTTGTCTACCATGAAACAAACCCCACATAGACATGTGCTAAAAGGCCACTTGGTGAAGAAGAAGAAATCATTACTGCAAAAACAGAACAACAAGCCAAATGACAATTTGTAAATGTGCTCAGGGTGTGACGATACTGAAATGTAAGAGTTCACCATACTGAGTATTGCCACATTTGGAGGGAAATTGGGGAACTTGCAAATATGAGAACACCATTCTAAAATACAACAATGTGTGACCTGCTGGACTTCAAATGGAAACAACATGTAGAAAGCAAAATTGTGAGAATTTTTAAATATTTCAATAGGTCAGCTAGGAAGTTAAATTGTTGACACATCGTTTTTGTTCTTTACAGTGTTAAGATATATATTTTTTATTTCTTTAGTGCATGCATCATAATTCAGTCTTAGTTGCTTTGTAAAAAAAAAATAAAAATAAAAAAAACCTCCAGTGGAGGTCTCAACAACCATCTGGGTCACTGACTATTTGACAAACAGACCACAGTTTGTGAGACAGAAAGACTGTGTGTCTAACCAGGTGACCAGCAGTGCAGGAGCACCACAGGGGACGGTACTCTGACACAATTTCTTTTCACTCTGTACACTTCAGATTTCCAGTACAGGTCAGACTCCAGACATTTGCAGAAGGAAAAGAAAAGAAAAGATTTGGTTAAACTATATTTCCATCATGGGAGAAAGTGGTTGAGGAATATAAAAACATCGGTGTTCCAGTATGAACTGGAGATGCAACAGTAAAGCCATCTACAAGAAAGCACAGAGCAGACTGTACTTCTCAGGTCTGTAAGTCCATCTAGGTTTAATCTCTTCAGAAATCATTTGTTGGCAGAGCAGCATCAGAACCAGGGACTCTAAAAAGACTCAACAACCTGATAAAGAAGGCTGGTTCTGTTCTGGGAATGACTGTGGAACCACTGGAGGTTATGGTGCAAACACAAAATCAAGTCCATTTTGGACAACCGTGACCCTCGTCTTCATGAGACTGCTTTATAACAGCAAACTGTCTTCAGTCAGAGGCTGCTTCAGAGTCACTGTAATACAAACAGCTACAGGAGGTCCTGCCTGCCCCCAGTCACAAGCGTCAACAACAACCCTTTGAAGAACCTTGGACAACATGAGTTACAACAACAATTTTCCCTTTAAGATTTCTAAAGAATTTGAATTGAATTTGAAATCAAATGGACATTGGTTCTGAGCACACCATAGAAATGAGTAAGAATGCAGCTGCAGGGCAACAAAGTTGACCTTTTGGAGAGGCCATTATAACGCTCCGGTAATTTGTGGGCGTTATTATGTGAGACAGGAAGTCTACAAACCTGAGTAAGTTACCAGTTCTGTCAGAAAGAATAGACCAAAGACTTGCACTAGCAGCTTGTGGAAAGACAGCAAAACATTTGAGCTAAACTATACAGTTAAACAGGCAATTATACTCAGGAAATCTGTGTAAAACTCTGACTACAAAGAAAGTAATAAAAAAAATTCTCAACAATTCTGACATTTAGAAAGTAGAAATAACTTTGTTCATCTTAACTGACACAAAACAGAAAATGTTTCGCTTTGCCTAACAGACAGTAAGAACATATATGTTATGTGTCCTTTTATGAAATTTATGCAAATGAAAAGTTTTAACTACATAAGTTAGTATAAAAAAATTGTAGATTTTTCTCTGGTTTAAGATGCTCATAATAAATCTGATTTATGTACATTTTTACAGGTTAAAATTAATCATCAACTTCAGTTTCAGCAATTGTGATGATGAAAAGTAATTGTTAAATTAAACCACATGTGTGCAAACTGAAAGACTTTTCTGGTATGAACAAAAGAAAAAAACAATTGTTCTGACTTCCGAGCCACATATCCGCAACATATTTTCTTGAAAACAACATTTTAAACACCCTCAAATAAATGGGTGAAGGTGTGTGAGTGTGTGTGACTGTGTTCACCGTTGCAAGTTGTTATTCCATCTCCTGTATATCCATAGTTACAAAAGCAGGAGTTGCTTGATCCATCCTGAGGCTTACATGTCGCTTTTGAGTGACAAGAGTCACAAATATCAGAGAGGCTTCCAGCGTCCATTAGACTCCAGAGCCATGCTGTGAAGAGAAATGTATAAAAAGACAATTAACAATTTAAACTCACAAGATTCCTAATCCTTTAGTAATAAAGGACAATGGTTTTTATCTAAAGATGTTTATCTCCAGTGTAACAGAAATTAATGTCCAATGTCTTCTGTGTGGCATTGATTGTCAGTTTACATGGAAGCATAAATATTTATCACAAATTTTAAAGGAAAATGCTAAAATTTATTTTCTTTAAAGTAAGCTCAAGTACAAGTCATGACTGAAACTACTTATGAATAACAACATTATGACTTAGTTATTGAAGCTTTGTTTTAGATCTATGTTATGCTACAAAACAAGGAAGCTCACTTACCTGCGAAAAATAGAAGTTTCATTGGTGACTTGAGCAGAGACTCGATACTTGACTTTGGGACTGGATTATTCTTTCAGTCCAGAAGGCAGCGGCCCGCCTGGTGACGTAGACCGTTTCCTTGCATCAGTTTTCCTGTTTCCCTAAACCTGGCCCTTCCTGTCCTGATCTTTAATCTGCTTTCAAAAACAAGCATCCTGACCCCTTTTACCAACCGGTTGTCTACAAAGACTATTTTATGACTTTACGTTAGCCTACAAATAAGCAGAAAACATTCTCCTGACACTTAATCGCATTTTTGTGGAGTTATTTGCAGCTCGACTTTGCATTGCCATTTTGGTACCTTCCTTCTCATTGTTCTCATTGGAACACATACAGAAGGCTATGTAAACATGGGTCAAAACAACACAGACTGGGTTCACTGAAGGACGACCCCCCCCTCCCTTCCGCAAAAAGACGGTTTACAAATTTACACACGCACACATTCCAGCGCGTCCAGAGTGTCTTTCAGTGTCTGTTTCAGTATTTCTTAGACAAAGGATTGGATATCTGCCTTTCTTTTACCCTCTAACTGCTGAAGCAAGCTAAAAAAAAGAAGAAAAAAAGAAAAAAAAAACAAACAGCGACCAAATTTTCAGCTTCTATTTTCAGTTTTATGGGGTTATTGTTGGGCTGATAAAAAGAAAACAAATTGAAAAAGGAGATACTGATTGGGGCAAGTCTGGACTTATCGCTGGTCAAATTCTAATTTATATTCAAAGACTTTTCTTTGACGGTTTCTCTTTTATAAGGTCTGGCCTTTTAACACATTTCTCTTTAAAACAGCAATCCATTGAAGAAGCTGTGTTCTATTAATGAAGCCATTTGACGACTACGCAGTGTGCCGCATTCACATTTACAAACACACTGCCTTAAAACGTGATTTATTCCTATGTCCAAGGCCCGAGTAATTGTGGGATTGTATAAAATGGCAATATAAACAGAATTTGCAGACCCTTTGTGCTGTGGTCACATTCAGAGTGTGTCTTTGAAGATAAGTGATAAAGCACTGCTTTCTATATTTTTTGCTTCTTTGACATCTGTCATGGACTAATGACTCTTTTCTCTGTCAAGAAAATGAGCAGGGCTCTGTGCTATTTAGTTCTGGTAGGCTTCTGACCCATCAGAACAAAGTTTTTTTCCTCAACAGTAAAAGGTTATTTCTATGGCAAATATTTCCAATTCTGTAATTCCAGTCAATCCATCAATACTGTAAATTGCTGTTTCAGTGGAGAATCCAAATGGCACAGCAGATACAAAACAGGTAAAAATTAACAAAATGTGAGAAAGTGACAGCCATCAAATAGGGAGAGTAGCCATTCAGGCCTAGCTGAGGGTCTTTTCAAAGCGCCTTCTTCTCTTTGGCATACAAATACATTCATTGATGAATAGTTTCACTTCAAAGATAAGTTCTTTACTGACTGTATTGCAATCTCTGGAGGTGGTTTGAATTGCTTAGGCAAGGCGTTCAGTTTATTGCTGAGAAAGGCAGCTGCTTTGAATGGCACCATTAGAATTGCTCCACATTAGTGTCCTGGGAAAGTGCTGGGTGAAAACCACATTTGAATGTCTCGCTCTGACACACTCCTGGCAGTAAGGAAGGAAGTGATGCTGCCTAGAACAAACCTGGACTGATTGCACCCTTCCTCCTCCGCTGTTTTTTGTCTCGGAAAATCTCTCATTTAGCGAGGAATCTGTGAAGCCTACAGGAGCGTGCTCACTCCACAATAACATTGTAAGACATCTAACAGAAAAGATTGCTTCAAAAGTCTGCAGGCAGCCTTGTGTAAATGTTTCCTCTTTTCCTTTCCTCTCTCGTGGATATGGAAATTTTGGATCCTACAGGTGCAGGCCTTTCTGCGTTTGCGAGTGTTTAAGCAAAGGAGAAGAGTTGTTTATGCTATTCAGGCAATATTGAGATTTGCCATACAGAGTAGAGCGGAGGATCTATTTTGACACTTTTCACACATATTTGTTCTGATGTTGGCCTTATGCGCTGCCATGATAGGAGGACTGAACTCAGGGACGCAGATGGCAGCAACTGTCTCATAAACAACCAACTCTTGAATATTTCAATACACAAGCTTGGAGAAACAAACTATCCTTCCTGCTCGGGTTCACACACATGCCAATTGCTGTGCATGTGTGTGTGTGTTTAGGTGTGTGTGTGCGTGTGCGTGTGTGTGTGTGTGTGGGAAGAGGGGACTCTAGTAACATAGTCACTTCAAGTAAAGAGCCCACACTTATTTAAATAGGGAATACCCATTTTAAACCTAAGGCAACCTCTGCCTTGGATTGCTAAAAGAGGATGACTGTGATTTGAATGAATACTGGGATTCATACATTTTTCTTAGTCTGTGTTTTTGTTCATTGACAGACAAGAGAATAAAAAAATATTCTCTCATAAACGTCCACATTTACTTTGGCATGTGGTTGACCTTCAATAAGTATTTTGTTTTTTGTCAGTTTAGGTGTTCACAAGAATTATATATATTTATGTAGCAGGATATATTCTTATTGTTTCAGAACAACGGGTGTACAAAAACAGTACAAAAAAATTAAAACGTCCACAGTGGAAACTCCAGATTATGAGCACTCTTAACAAAACGACTGTGTAAACATCAAAGCTTTCTACATATATAAATAAATGTGAATTTTTTTTACTTTGATAATATAACATCAATATTATAACATGATTTAGAGCTCAAAAAAGTCAATTTTACAAAATATTGCCCCTTTAAATGTACTCAGTTATTTATGTGTTTAATATTAAAACTCCAGATTTTTCATCAGGAATCATTTGTGTTCTACATGTGACTCATATCGTAGAGTTAGAATAAAACTGAGACAGAGTTTTGTTCTTCTGTACCAAACTACCCTGTGTTTTGCACATAGGATAGTGATATCAGGATTTGAGATTTTAAAGTAACTTGAGTTAACAGAGACATAAACATGAAGCTGACAGATGCATCAGATTGTAAATAGCATTTGGCACATTTAGGTTTGACTACCAGTAAAGAGGCCAGAATGAACTGGGACTCCAGACAGCACACGCATTCACACAGAGATAAGTGTGAAGCGAAACAAGCATCAAAAATGCACCATGAAAATTACCGGTAGCATTAAAAAGTAAAACAGTGAATATTTGTAGAGAAATTGAGAACTGGCACTATTAAAGAATAATTAAACTTAAAAAACCATAAGATGCAGTTTTTAATAAACTAAAACATTCTGCATTAAGAACATGGGGTTTAAATGGGTGGAAGGTAAACTCATGAGAAGGAGTCAAAGTGTTAGTCAGATGAATACCATATACTTCATCTGAGCTGGTTTTACATGAAGCAGTGATGTGCTCCACATTTTAAGCTTTAGGATTTAATGTCTTCCAACACAATGTTGCAGCAAAGTTTGATTTCATTTTAAGAGTATATTTTTTGTTGCTTTCAAATTTTGCTCAGAATATTAATAGTTTTTTTAATGGTCAATGATTTTGAGTATGTTATATAATAGTGTGTTTTCTAGCAAATGTATAAAAATAAGGAAAATAGGGATATGAGTTCAAGCAGCCAGCCAGTTTTCAAGATCTGATTTTCTAATATCTGAACAAAATATTAGAGTAACAGGCAGTTATTTCATGATTTTTTTTTTCCTCATAGCCTTTTTAATTGCATGGAGCTATAATTTTTTGCAAAAATTGTAAAAGAAAAACAAAACAAAACAAAAAAAAACAACTAATGTCAATCAAAGAAGGATAAATAATGTCAGAAGAGAGGAAAATTGACTTTATGTTTATTTCCACAAATGTCTGTGGAGGTTTAACTTCTAAAATAAATACACAATGTGGAAAATATTGGAAGTTTAACTTTTATTGCTCTGTAAACTTTGAAATCTCAGTAGCTGGACTAAAATGCATTTTAAGGTTTTTCTTACATATATGGCTAGAAGAATATTCTAAAGTTAAATGTGCTGTTTATTCCTGCACTATTTCTAAAATCACTTCCTGAGAATGGGTCACACACTTTATTGTTATGGCTTTTGCAATTAGCTGTTATCAGTTTAAAAGCACAAACGCAGCGTCAAAGGGGCTCTTTTGAATTTAAACAACAAAGTAAAGGCTGCAGATTGCCTTTTGCATTCGCTACTCCGTTTCATCAGGGCATTTCAAACAGTGTAATTTTAAGCTCTTACAAATAAGGAAAAAAATGCAATTCTCATTGTTAAAATATTCTTTCCGTTGGATAAAAATTGTGGCTATTGGGAATATTGAAATAAAGATTTGTGATGGTAGATGCAATGCTGCTAGAAAGAAATGGAGCAAATATCCCTTTTGTTACCTGTGGGAAAAGAATCAGTGCTTTACGACCTTCTCCCTAAGGTTCAACATCAATATGTAAAACCTTTTAAAATGTAATCATTTAAGCTCAAAATCTAGCCATACTCACCTGAGATGAGCACTTTTCGATAGAGGGCCATTTTGAATCTGGAGGAGAAAAGACATAGGTGAACACATATTGTTAAATACAATGCTTATCAGGAAGAAGGTCCTTTAGGTTAACTATAGCCAGAAATGTCTTTAAAAGGAATATCAAGACCACTTTTATTATTTTTTCCTGCTTTGTTGGCCATTTATTTTCTAATGAAATATCAATAAAGCTAATCAACAGCTGTGTCCTTGGGTGTTATATACTCATCCCAATTAGTGGCACAACTACATTTGCTTCTGGGGATTGGGATAATTTTGCATATTTGTTGTCAGTTGTTGCCTTACTACATCCATGATCATGTCAACTTAATTAAAAAAAAGCCCCTGTGTGCAAAAGAAGAAAAAGGATGGAAGGCCCTTGAACTGCTTCTGTAGCGCTCAAGTTAAAGTGAATGCTCAGTAATGATCAGGTAAAAGCAAAGAGTAATATTTAATGCTATGGAAATATTGAAAATTTATAGCTCTAAAAGCAATTGAATAACAATTATCTAGCCTACAAAACTAAAACAATGGGGAAACTGCCAAAGGTTTTTCCTTTTAAAAGTATGAATTTCACCCCTATAAGACTCATTTGGTAAAAAAAAAAAGTTTAGATTTTTCATTTTTTGCACAAATGACAAATACCAAAATACACTTCAGTCAAATGACATGAGTGAAACAGCCTTTGTTTTGTGTCAATTCTGTGTCAAGACTTGACTTTGAAAAAAAAAGAGCAATTCCTCCAAAGATGGGGTGCAATTTACAAATGAATTTCCTTCAAGCTTGACTGCTTCATAAAAGCATTTGTCCTGATTCAGATTGAACACACTTGAGTGATCCTATCCATATTCCCGACTTCTTTACCAGACAATGTTTTCCATTTTCACAGAGAAAGAAGTAGGAAATTTCCATGTTCTCAGGTGCAACAAGTGTTACTGATTGGAGCTTTTTTTGTTCTGCCACCAACCTCTTGTTAGGTTACCAACTGGAACAAAGTGACACTGGAAAGAGCTTGTGCTCTGTCAAGGATAAAGGGGATCCTACAGAGGTGACAAAGCTTTGGGCTACCATTTTTTCAGCATTGCACAAAAACACAATTAGGAATATTGCTATTACATGAAGCATTCATTCCGAATTCAACTCAAATTATTGCAAAAACATAAACCTGCTTGAAGGAAGTATGGCTGTACTTTTTAAATCAAAAGAAGTAGCTTGATTAAGTTTCAAAAAGTATTTTAGCGTAAAGCCATTAGTGTTATAAACTGAAAACAATTTTCTGCGTTGGATGCTTGTCATTTTCATGGAGTAAACTCTTAAAAACAAAAACAAAATAAAGTCTTGCAAAACTGACAAGTGTAGTCATTTAAGAAACATAAAATATAAATGATCTATTTGTATAGTCACAATGTCAGAGTTGTGGATGTTTCAAACATGTGTAATAAGTATTTAATTAAATAAAAGACAAGGACAAAAAACACATCTGACGTGATTAAAGATTGATATTATTTTTAATATTTTAATGTGAAGTTTAAAATCTGTAAAAGTTTAATACTTATAGAAAGTACCCATATTTGCAAGCATTCAGAGAAACCTTTTTTCAGACTGGGTTTTGTAAAGATTATTTTGACTAAACCTATGGTGAAGCAAGAATATTTTGAAGTAAGCTGACGACTTGTGGTAGTTGAAAGGTTAATTTTGGGTTATTTGGGTGCATGAAGTAAGGAGCCATGATATATCCTATTTGCTACTACATTTGGAAGTGAAAATATTTAAGCATGATTTTGATTTTGATTGGTTAAATTTTTACTCCAAGTGTTTCTGTCGTTTTGGTTTTTCTTGTATTTTTATTTTTATTTATGCTTAGCCAAGATCTCACTAATTCACTCTTGTTTTATGCTTAGTTAATTCTTATTTATTTATTTTTTGTACTTTTAGCTTAGTTCTGGTTGCTCTTATATTAGATCAATGTTTTTTCCTTGGTTATTTCTTATTTTCCTGGTAAGTTTTTTTCTTCTTCTCTGCTCCTCTTATGCCATTACTCTCTCTCCCTCAGTCTGCCTGCCTGTTCTACACTTTCAGCTGCAGCTTGTTCCCAATCAGCCACCTGTTTCTCATCCTGCAATCAAGTTCCCTGAATACAAGCTCATCACTTTCATTCACTTCCTGCTGGATTCTGCTGTTTGGTTCCCATTATGCCCTGCTTGCAACTCTTTGTTTGCCCTCTCAATTATTTTTGAGTTTGCATTGATTTTCTTTAAAACTTTGCCTCAAACTGTCTCTGCTTCCAGGTCCAACTGCAACCATCATTAACCATTACATAACTTATATGAAATCTTTAATTTTTACAAATTCATACTATAATCATACAGATATAAGATATAAGAGTTAAATGCCTCAATTACAAACATAGCTGTCTGAAGTCAGTTCAGCTTAATCAAATGACATTGACAATGACATGTGATGCTGATGTAATAGATTATTGAAATTTGCTTTGCATAGGGTTCTACATATATGTAGCTGACCCTGAAAAGTCTGTAAAACTTATCAAATTGTAAATAAAATAAGTGAGCATGTTCAAATGTCATAATTATTGCAACATGTTTTGCACCATGAGTGTGGACTGAAACAGATGTAGTTACACAAAGACATATTTTCTCACATATGACCTCATACATCTGCCATTCACACTCCCAAAATGACTGTGTGTTATGATGTTAAAAACGGCATTGATAGGCCCTGGCATGATGTTATGATCTAACCTTTGGTGCAATTGATTTATTCAGAGCTAAAGGTGAGGCCATTAGTTTCAGCTTCAAGACCCCTCTGTGAGACCGGTTCTGAATTCATAAAATTTCAAGGAGCTCTGATAATTTAATTTGGAGTGCCCTTTTATAGGTTAGGTCACCTGCAGCGAGCCCTGCAAATTGAATAAAGAAGAGTAATAGAAAATAGCATGTCAGGTGGGCTCCCTGCTTATAAAATCATTAACAACAGTATGTCTTTTCTCATGAAGGAACCCATTTATTTTGAGGGGGAAATATTATGAAAGTGTAGGGAGCAACTCAATTTATTTTTCATTAGGAATTAACTCTGGAGAATCTCTGAGAGGGTTAATAGCTGCTGGTGTACATCAGCAGTGTGAACTAATAGGTTTTCAAAAAGGCTGTTCTGAGGACTGTTGTGCGTTTTTGAAATATTGCTTGCTTTTAAATTAACGTGCCTTTCCAGTAAGTTTGTGTCAGCACATGTAGCATCAGCGAAGCTGTGCTGAGAGCAAATAAATACCTTATATGACAGGCATTTATCTGTTTTATAATGTAATTTTACTTTCACAGTGAGGAAGAATATGTGGAATCAATCAATCAATCAAT
>NW_006799949.1:4116113-4124627 GCF_000485575.1 Poecilia formosa
CGCTGTCAATCATCCTCGTGGCCATGCTGCTCACAACCTCCACCTTGCTCTCTGCTATGCTACTAGTGGTTCACTATAACAGAACCTGTCATGAATGTCAGTCTAGTTAGCATGGCCACCGATCATGGCGGATAAATGGTTTTCCTTAAACACGAAGTTGTTTCCCTGACATTAGCACTTTTAGCAAATGAGGCTGATAGACGACACTAAGATGCTCCTCCTTCCTCTGATTGGTTGATCAGGAGTGACGAAATTCTTCAGACGGCAATATTTTTTAAAAGCTGCCAGTTTAAAAATATTGTCACACGAGTCTAAATGTAAAGAAGTTTTAATGTTATTTTCTGATGCACAATTTTGGACTTTCATTACCTGGAAGTTATAATCACGAAAATTAGAAAAAAACAAAAACTTTAAATAATTCACTCTGTGTAATACTGTTGATAATGTGAGTTCCACTTTCGGAAATGACTGACAAAAACCTCAAACCTCTTTAACGTCTTAAAAGAATGCACACATATAGGTTAGACATGATTAAAAACCCAGGGTGCACAAGGATCTGTTTGACTGACATGGTATGGTAAAAAAATAAAAAATAAAGTGGTACAAAATATGAAAGGAGGCTCACTGGAAAGAATATCAATGTATGGTCCCCATGTCTTGCTCAGTGGAAACAGTTCCTTGAGTCAGGAACCAAAGCATTGATCATTCTGACAGATGCTGTGCTTCTGGAGGATGAGATGGAGATTTACGTCGGAAAGGATGAGACAGAGTCATGATCCAACGGAGCTGGTCTCCTGTGATGGAGACGAACAAAAAGAGAGGCCCACTCAGAAATCAAGTGCAAACATATCAAAGCAAAAGCATGCAGAGGATTTGATGGTAATTCTCAAAGACAAAGGATCAGAAGAGACAGTAAATACATAATTGATTGTGAGAAGTCTCTTTAACATAAGATACTTCAAAATGCCAGTTAAAAGTATATCCATCATTCTCCCAGCCCACTTCAAATCTTTAAATTTACATATTTAAAATTACATTATGAGAAAACTGACACTGGGAGAGAGTCAGAAACTAACTGAGCTGTTTTTTTTTTGTTTTTTTTTTAATAGTGTGAGACATCTACATCCATGATTTATTTTACATCAGTATTAGCATTAGGATATGTGTAGGTAGGGATGCTATTGCTAGAATAATATGCTACTTACTCAAGAGAATAGTGAATGAAAACATTTACAATGTCATTTAAAATACTATGGTAAAATATTACTTTAATGATAAATTATTGCAAATACATATTTTGTGTGATAAATTCAGAACCAGAAACTATTAAAATTATTGAAACAACTTTTACTTATCAATGTGTTAGGAAGACTACAACTGCTGCAAGTATAAATGTAAATATAGATGTACATATCTGGCTCAGAGAGTATTTGTTTAGGCCATGTCGTCTCATTCGTTTTCTAAAGACGAGATCATTGGGATCTGCTATCACAAATGAAAATGTAATCAAATTCTCATTTTTATGAAACCTTGAATACTGTCGTCTTGGATACCCTCAATATGTCAGATACAGACATGCTTTAAGCTTTTGCCACCACACACTGGACTTCTAAGGGCATTACAAACAAACAAACTAAAGGACACATTTTATTAGTGGCAAGAAAACAACTTCCCCTCATCATCTTGTAAATTTCAGGAAATGGGTTTGTCACATTTTCAAATCCCCTTGTTTTGTTTTGTTTTGTATTTGAGCAACATTTTTTGGTGGGCAAAAAAATACATTTACCACACGATGAACAAACTGTTCACATACTATACTGGAGCCATGACAGGATTGGCCATATTTATTGCAAACAATTTTTCAAAAACTTCCTGGAACACTTCAGTGTAACTGGAAATGATTTAGTTTACCTTGAAATCACTTTAAGTGCTTAAGTTAGTACTTCAGACACAAATAAACAGAAAATTCTCAAGTTGATCCTTTTCAATAAGACATTTATAATATTTATACCTATTCTCTTTTTCATTTATTTAAAAGTAAGATTAAAATGTTGCATTTAAAAAAAGAAATATGAAAAATATATAAACATACACAAAAGAACTGAGCTATTGCTACGCAGGTTATAGCAGAATCAATAAAACAAATGGGCAAGGTGTGTATACTAAAGGGTGAGTGTAATACAAAAAGTATTTCCTTTAAGCAAATTATCTTGATGAATGTGTAAAAACATGTAACGGAGAGAATATATAATTTTGGAAATGTAGGTGAAATAAAGTGTTTTAATGTTGTTCTTCACTAGGTAAAGTGCCTGATCAAAGTATCATTGTATCAGCTGTATTGCTTTCATCAATGTTTTTTTACAAAACATACAAAAAGTAAAGAAACATTTTACACTTGGTACTTTTAGTAAAAAGTTAATTAAAAATGTGTGTCTTTTGCCACTCTTTTTATTCATAGCAGAAACCGTTTGAATCAAACTGTTGCTAAACTGTCATGATTAAAAACAAATGGGTAATATTAGGGGTTGGTCGCAAGTGAATGGACTGTACCCCTTGGACGGACCTCATGCCGGTGGCTTTGTTTGGACTCTGTCAGAACAATGCAACAAGTAAAGCCAAATCCTCTCCATCCTTAACAGACTTCCAGAGAATTCCTGGAGCTCTCAGCATGACTGAAGCCGTGTACCCACAGGAGGTAGATAACCCTGCCTAATCCATTCAGCGCTCTCACATATATATCTATATATCTCCTTTTGGAGGACCTGAAGATTAGTGTCACAGCCCATGTATATGTGGACAATTATTGCAACCTTATCACATCTTTTTTAGTAGCCCGGATGTCATATTAGGTTTATTTTTTATTCTTTTTCCAGCAGAATTTATAATTTGTGAGTATTAAATACAAGTCAACTAAACAGTTTATTGTAATAATGAAGCTTTTGTTTAGCCAGGTCTTTGCAAACAAATTATCTTTTCTGGACAAGATAGTAGCATAGACATCCTGTGAAATTGTTTCAAGTGAAAACATTCACAAATGTAAAACAATTTCAGAAATTAATTTACAATTAAATATAAGGAAAATAATTAATTTCATGTCAACTAAAATTCAACTCAAAAAATAGGCCACTTAAAACCATTAGCATAACATGACAAAATGTTTAAAATGTAGGTAAGTGAATTATACAACAAAAAACTAATACAATTAAATGACATCACAATTAAGCAGATATTAACATAAACATCCAAGCATAACTTACCTGGCCAGATTCCTAAGTATTTGGACAATACTTAGTGTTATTCTCACACAATCTAGTGTCACATAAGCATAACTGAGAGTCAGGTAAACAATCTTCATCTAGATAAAAAATCATTTTCAGGTTCAGGAGAGAGAGCTGGAGGGTTTGAAATGTTGCCACATAAATGGCCACACCACCATCATATACAGGTGTTTTGGCTTTAGAATGAGTTATAATATGTAATATCGGTTTGTAACAAAGTATTTCTGTAAATAAATTTAGTCTTGATGGAATGACGGTTGTGTGTTATTAAGTGTGTTATTAATTGGCTAATGCTAAATTTCTGTACTGATATTTATTTATTACTTCACATTTAGCATTTTTAACACATTGTGACAAGGTATAGCTTTGCTGCAGGAGTGTTTATTTGCATCAGTGGTGGAGGGTTGAGCCGAACCTCTTTAAAAGCATCATTCATCAGGTCACTGTCTACATGCTGCTTGTGCAACCGAGGCGCCTGGATTAAGTATTTTTAGCCAAAATAGCACAACTTTGTCAGATATCTGTTTTGGTGGCTCCAACAACTTACTAAATGACTCCATCGATTACGAGTGGGCATTGCCCAATCACAAGTCTCACCTGGCAGAAACCCGAGACCCCTGTCATCTGGATGGACATGATTTCCAACCTCTTGGTTGCCTTTTCCGCTCCTGGTCAGTTGTTTGATTGACCATTCCAGTTTTGGCTGTGTTACTCATTTGCTTGCTACCCCAAGGGATTGTGGGTAAAGTCTGCTCCCCATAGTTGCAGATATGCGGATGTGCCAGCATGTTGTGAGTGAACATGATCTTAAAATGTGCAATTTGCTGATTTAACAATTGGGGTTGTTGATTACCATAACAGTTTTTTGTGAGCAGGTACCGTTCTCACCAGTAGATGGTGGTGGATTTCTTTCAACCCATTTAGCCCGCTGGGTGACTATGTAATGCTGCTGAGAGGTTTTTAGTTGGCTACTAATACGGAGTTTCTGTCCTGCCTTAAAAAAAAATAAAAAAACAGAACGTGTATTTTAATAAATAAGTTAAAATAAACTCAAATTGTAATGGCTCACTCTTGCTGTTTTATCTTGAATTTGAGGAGATCTTGTGGTTGCTTTCAGTGCTGATAGGGCACCACTGCTTACACCCAACTTGACTTATTGAACAGTATTTTAAAGCACACAGAAAAAAAATAAAATCCATTGTCAATGGTTCAAGAAAACTCAACACTCAAAACCAACTCAGACAGGTATTTATTTTTTTTATTTTTTACCTGAGGAATAAACTTCATGCATGCATATAGATGAGTTAAAGTAAATTGTGATGGACCTCCATTTACTCCAGTCAAAAGATAGGAGGTATATGTTGCAACTTTTGAAGAACACGTCGATCAATTACATTTTGATGCAAAGTCCAGCTACAGTTTATATGAGTAACTTGACTAAAAGTGGTTTATCTTTAAAAACACAACAGACTCTGCCACAAAATACATCAGTAGAAATCTCAGAGATTTGCAATTTGACTAACTTACAATTCAAAGTAAAACACTAGATCAAAACTTGCTTGTCCCATAGGCTTTTTTGAGATTTTTGCATGTCAAAAGCAATTGAGTTTAAAGAAGTGATACTGAAAAACTGTGATGAAATGGTGCCATTTTAATTATTGAGGTCACCTCTTACCCAATAAGTGATACAGATAGGCAATAAACACAGCCCACAGTGATAAGCATTTATTAAAAAAAAAGGAATTTAATGATGGATGGTACTGCAAAAGGTAAAATCTTTATAAGCAAAATTGTAAAGTGAAAAATATGCCTTGAAAAATGGTTCTTTTTATGTTTCTTCCGCTGTTTCTAAATGATTTATATAAAAAATGATTTAGTAATTTTACACCTATCAATCTGTCTTTCTTTCTGAAGAAATAAAAAAAAAAATGCTCTTCCCTCTATTACAGACAGATGCCCTTCTGGATGCAATCCTGAGTCATGGGGTTACTTTTTAAATGCATGTTTTCATTAGTGAATTCTGCTGTGTAAGATGTGATTATAATGTGAGACTGAGCACTGGGTCCACTCATGGAGGGTTATTCATGTTCTTTGTGAATCGGTGTAGCGCCTCGCTGGTATGTTTCATTAACGGTTCGCTGTTTGAAGTATTTCCGCACCAAGACAAGATGCTCGTGGCATTATAGGCAATTCTGAAGAGGAAGAGCCTCTCTTACCTTTTCCTAGGAAGCTCACCCACCGGGGAGCCTCTGCTAATAAGTTCCCAGGGCTAACCCCAACCTGCTTTCGGCCTCATTCCTTGTTGGATGAAATGAACTAAGCATGCGTTTGCTTTCCCTAAAAACTTTTAAAAGAAGCATGAATATTCTGTTCTATTTGTGTAATTAAAAATAAATGAATGGATGAAGTGAAAACAGAGTTTAATCATACTTCTCCCAGAGTGTTTGGTCGGGTCCCTCACCACTTCAAATTAATAAGGATTAAATAAATTGCTTCTGTGAGGCCCGGGCCATTTCTGGTTATATTTTCACAGCTTAAATCTGAAATGGAAACGTGAAGCAATTATAACAATGTCTAATATCACCATTATTACACAGAGAGCCTTCATTTCACACAGCTTAGGCACTCTGGTCAAAGCAGGTGTGCTAAAAGTCACATGGGATTTTATTTTTCTTTCTGTCTGAAAGGGGGACTTGTGTTCACTTTGACCTCTCAGAAGAGTGCTTTGTGTGCTCACTTTACCATGTGTTTTTCTTTCTTTTTCTCCCCTTTTTTTCAACCCTCTCTTCCCTCTTCAGCTGTATCAGGGTTTCAGACTGTCCGTGAACAGTCACTCAGTCTGCCACGCTGACACACAAGAGAGCTTTTACAGACCTCTGTGATTTCTTGGGGAGTTTGAATCTAAAGAATTTACCATGGGGCCTAGAAAATACTGCAGACAGCTGTCATAAATGAGATTTTCTTTCTCCTGAGAGAAAAAAAAAATAAAGATATTTTACCATCTTAAAACCACTAACTTCACCACCATTACCGGACTGATTTTTCGTAATCATTTCTGCTTCTTGATATTAAGACTACATCTGCCTTCTTGTTGCTATTTCAGATTTTATGAAAAAATATCCAATTTATTGGAGATATAAATAAACCGCAAGTTTGGTACATGATTAAAACAACTTTAAAAGGCCTGATTTTCTGGAATGCAAGTTCTGGTAGAGGTTATGAGCACTCAATATCTTATTAGCTGTAGTTAATTATCTTCCTATCTTTATTTCAGGTAAATCTAGGTCACTTTATGACATATATATAACAAACAATTTATTCAAGAACATTGTGTTGTAGTTCTAAACATCTTAATTTTTTTCTCCCTCCCCCCCATTTGTTTTTCTATTTATTTCCTCCTCCACTGGCATCCACTCTCAACACATGCAAATGCGTAAATATGCAAATTGGATAATGACCTTTAGGATAGCCAATAGCTACTTTCTTCACTTCGGATTTGGCAGCACTGTTCGCTCTTAGCACATTTTTCACACAGCAAAATCCACATGGTGCACGTCTCCTTCCTCCATTTCCTGTTTAAATAAGTCATCAACGTCCCTATAAATAACCACCTAATGCAAATGACAATGCTTAGAATGTTAGAAAACATTTTTGAGACTGGAGTTATAATTTTGTATTTGCTCCTTTCAGAATACCCATTAGCATTTTGAAATTTAAATATTATAAATTTATACAAAATGAAGCCAAGAGAGTAGTCTATTGAAAGTAAGATATCAGCTGCCTATAATCCTGTGAACCAAACCTCAGCTGAAATATTCTGGACTGTCCCTTTCAGCAATCTGTTCAATTTTCATAGATAAACAACATTTTAGCCTGCACCTGGGTTTCTAGGTTTGTAGAAACCCAGGTGAAAATACTTTTATACTTCCGGCCTTGTAGAGGGTAATATTTGCATTGCACCGATTGTTATTCTTGTCATCATAAAGAGCAAAGCATATTCATGATGGGAGCCCAAGCCGAGGTGGGAGTGGAATGTAAAGGTGTCGTCCAGAGGCAATCTCTCATCTTTTATTGTGAATCAATAACCATGTTTGTCTCCTGCAGCATTGTATTCTCCACTGGGGGCTTCTTTTTGTTCACTGCCTCCCCTTCAGTAGATTTCTGTGAGCGTGATGCTTGCTGACACATTTTTGGACAAGGCAGGGCCTCTTCTATCAGAGGAACGTGTCCATGCTTGTGAAGTTATCACCTCCAACAGATCAAAGGCAGCTGGCACATTATTTATGCATTGCTGAAAGGTGTGGTATTCAGTTGAAGTCAAGCTGCAGAGCATAGCTATCCTTTATTCTGGAGTAATGACTTCCTCTTGATTGAGTGTTGCTGGTGAAATGTCAAGACATTTTTGTTCTCCTCTTTGCAAGCACTCATGCAAATTAATACGCATTATTTTTCTGTTTCGTATGCTTTCCTACGATTCTTCGTGATACAACTGTTCCCACTGATTATTTTTGGAAATTTTCCACATATCTCTGTCTGCAGTTAGGTGGAGTTGACCTCTTTTTTAAAGACAAATAGAAGAAAACATTTTTTAAATGATTTTACTTGGCTTTGAAAGAAATGAATGGTCACATACTGTATATGAAGGTTTAACTAGGAAGTGAGGTCCTACAGCCTGTGATTAACCTTTTATACCAACAGAGTGGCGAGCCTGGGGCTACTCTTTTACTCCTGTAAGGCCTAAGGCAATAACCTTGATTCTAACATTTCACCGCTTTTAATAACTGGTAGTACGTATTCTGCGTCCTCATTTAACGCCGTTATGTCACGTTGTTTTCCCGCGCTTCTTAATGTTTAAACACCGGGTGACTGTAAAGATGCATGAATTAAAACTGAGCAACAAATTATATTAAGAATTATACATATGTATGCCTTTAGGGTAGTTGTCCTGCTGAAAGGTGAACCTCTGCCCCAATTCTAAGGTTATTTTCAGCTTCTGTTCTTGTACCTGCACAAGAAAAACATTGCATGATGCTGCCACCACCTTGTTTTTGTTTGGATGGATGTGCAGTGTTAGTGATGCATTTGGTACAGTTTTAAAAGTAGGACAGTGAAGCAAGAATTTGGTGTTTTTAACTTGTCAGAGAAAAAAAAAAATATTGGTGTTCATTTTACAAAGTTCACTATATTATAAATGTCAGAGTTTCATTGAACATACACACACACACATATATATATA
>NW_006799949.1:4124742-4230493 GCF_000485575.1 Poecilia formosa
ACCCAGCAGGAAAAGGGACTCTTGTGACTTTGTTTCAACAATAGCGCGTTTCTTGCCACTCTTCTCTAAATGCCGATTTGTTTAGTGCAAATCACTGAAAACTGATTTAAGCAACCATCTTGCTGAGAGCAATTTTCACACAGAGGTCATCCCGGACACCCAGGGAGGAGAGCACACCTCGTCACTTTTTAAAGGGCTAAGCGTTCTGCTCTGAAATAGACCACTGGGAGACTCAAATGACTCAAAAGGCTATATCAGCAAGCACTTGTGGTTGACGTTATTTATTTATTAATTTGAGGCCTGTCTACTGACACATCTGAGTGGTCTAATTGCTGTGAATTGACACCGGTTACTGCCTATAATGGGAGCTTGGGAGTCTTTCCCAACCGCAGTTCATTCAGGTGCCCCTCACTGCAAATTAACTGCCCTGAAAATGTCTGATTGCAACATGGGAGCTGTGGGGCGAGACAGGATTATCAGTCTTTGTTGTGTGCCTGTGTCTATTATCCTGACCTCTATTCACAGTGGACCCTTAGGAGTGTCGCTTCCAGCCACACAGCAAACTACCCTATCCCCGACAAACAACAAGTGAACCAGAGATCTCCCCCCTGTCCCAAAGCACAAGACACTTACAGCTCCAACACTGGGCAAAGCACTCCACTGCAGGTAAGGCTATCAAATCCCTATTGATTTAATAAAGATAAATTGGAGGCACTTCCTTTCACGGTTATTGCAACAGACACGATTGATCGTTTCTGTTGACTCGTCACCTAGGTGGATGACCGCTGTTGGTTATGGAAGTTTATTGCTGCTAAAGAGATGTTTGCAAAGCCTTCTTTGTGCTTATAAGAACTTCACAGAAACAGTCACTTAAAACCAAGTTTCCTACCAAAATATTTGAGCATTTTAGTATTTTAGAGTTACTATCCCAGACACGGCATTTACTTAGGTAAGATATAAATAATGTGCATAAAATGACTATTCTAAGTGACTGCAGCTTGAATTGTGCTGTTCTGCTAAATATTGCAATGACGTGGTGTGGATTTTATTATACAACAGAAACCTTCATGTGACTTTGTTGTTTTCTAATCTATTTTTTAGAATACTAGAATTTTTTTTAAATTAAAATTATTGACTTAAAAAGTTACTATTTGTATTCATTTGGAAAAAGAAATTTTGAGTTTAATCAAGGAGAAATATGAAATATTTGTTTCACCTGTTTTAATATTATGCTGAGTGAAGAATTCAAACAGGAGTATGATTTTTAAAATATATATTATAATATTTACTTCTCTCTACACTGAATTACATACAAATCATAAAATGTGTTTTTATATATATATATAACAAATATATGTATATATGTGTGTTATTATTATTGTTTTTGTTGTTGTTGTTATTCAATATTTGACAATCTTTATACATTTTTATAGTGACTTATTTTCTAACATATCATATTTTTGAAGAATAATAATAATAATAATAATAATAATAATAATAATAATAATAATAATAATAATAATAATATATTGTTTTAGTACATTCTTAAAATCATTTTAATGATATTTGTATTTGTTTTGGTTCTTTACATTTCCACAGAAATGGAGACATTTAAACACAAATCATTGTTCAATATTTTTCACTTTCCAATTTGTTAATGCCGATTATTTGTGTAATTGGAGCGAAAGAAGGTTAAAAAGAGTTTAAAGTTATTTTCTTCTGAAGGAAATTTCAGCATTTAAATTTGACCCAGAATCAAAGTACAGACATGATGAATGAAGGACGAAGGGGGACAATTGATTCTTTCCTTTTTTTGAATGTATGTTCACATTTTTGGCTTTTGGTGTTGTCACAGTTTTTAAGAATAATCCATCGCCGTGATTTAAACAAAATAGTGATGATGTATTGATTTATTTAAACAAAGTAAAAAAAAAATAAATAAATAAAAAATACTTTATTTTCCACAGAAAATTCAATTCATTACCACAAACTGATTAGTAGTTTTAAAAATCCTTTGTAAGTTTTTTTTTTTTTTTTTGCTGTCGGCCCTTTATTGTCCTTTATCTTTCGTGCTTTTATTTTCTTGTAGGTATGTATGTGTGTGTATGTGCGTGTGTGTTTGTGTTTTTGCTAGTGAGGGGGTATAAACACTAAAACGTATAAATTTATGTCTCAGAGTTAACAACAGAAACCTCTAATTATGGGGATAGTGAAAAGGAGTAACCTTAAAATTGGATAAAATGAATAAAGAAAAGGAATAACAGAGGATTAAAAATAATGTAGCTCATGCATGAATCAATAAACCGTTAATTGACTCACGTTATCACAGAACAAACACTTCAAACTTGTGTTATCAAACAGTGCGACAGTCTGCAGACTGTTTAGCCTTGTAGATTCTCTCTCAGCCCACTACATCAGATGGAGCTGATTGGAGTCTTTGAAATCAATGAAACCACAAACTTCCCTGATAGTATCCCCTCTCGGAGTACAGCAGCAGATCTGGTCTGGTCAGGATTTATCTCTCTCCCAGAGCTCATACTGGAGATATTTTTGGGGTTTGAATATGGTCATTTAAAGACATATTGTTAAGATTTACAAACACCAAAACTAGGCTGAAATGCTGAGGTAGCATGAGTAAAAGGTGTTGAAGTGACATTAGTTATTCTTGCAGCAAAAAAATATATTTTATTGATGAAGATGTATTTTAAAATATGAAAATGTGCGAAATAGTGATTCTCGAATCATCTACAATCCAGTATAAATAAGCAGCGAGGTAGTGCCACGTTTTGGTTTTTCCTGTAACTGTAAGTGGAACTCTTAAGGAGTTTTGTGCTTCACAACTTGTGTTCTTTAGATTTATGAGACTATGCCCTCTGGATAAACATCCACATCTATAACAAATCCGACAAAATAAAAGTCCTACAAGTCCACAAGATAAGTCATTGCTGCCCCCTGCTATGATTCCCCAAACAATAAAGAGACAATGCCAGATTAATGTATGTTTTTTTTTTTTTCAGTTCAGGATTCATCCTCATGGGGTAGACTATTTTTCCTTCTGTCTCACGCCAGAGAGAAGTGTAAAGGATTTGATCGTCAGAGCAGAGTGAGGCTAGAGATTTCTTAGGTTTGAGGAAGGAGGTGGATAGTAAAGTTGTCCAAAGAACCAGTTTTCGCAGATATCCCCTTTTGAGCACAGGGTGACCATCAGAGATTTGCTGGGCGGCCAACCTTGATGACCTGCAGAAGCTACGGAGACACACTGTGGCCATCTTGTGTCCTGTCAAACAATGTGAGGACAGGGTTGTCGTCTTGATGACACGCTAAATCACTGATTGGTCCTTTTGTGAAATGCTTCACAATGGGGGCTTGCATGTAATTTCGGTCAGCATGAATCTCTTCTGTTTCCTTGCTCTAGCCGTTAGACATTTGAAGGATGGGGAGCAGAGGGATGTTTGGTGGAGGCAGAATTCAACAAAGCTCATCTGGGAATAAAAATTCGACAAGTCTTTAAAAATATTGTGCTGTTCCCCTTAGTGTGGAATCAGATTTTATTCTGAGAATAAAGTTGTGAGAAACTTTATTTATTTATTCTTTTTTTTTCACTTTGGCTTCAACTAATTTACTCTTAAAGTTGCAATTCACAAATAGAAAAAATGTTATTATTCTTTTAAAGTTACCCACTTTTTATGATCCAATTTAATCATAAATTTGCCATAAACACATCAATGAAGTTTAACTTTTACTTAATTTTATTTTTTTCTTTTCTCAAACCATTAAAACAGCCATGCATAAATAAATTAATTAATAAATAAAATTTATAAGTTTGCATCAAAGCAATAAAAAACATGCTAAGATCCTGCTACTTTGTTAGAGAGGCTGTTTAATGAATGTCTGTGGTCTGACAATTAACTGACAGACCTTTACACATGATTACTCAACCTTTTTTTATTTTCTTCTTTGAGATTCAAGTGTTCTTCAGACTAAGTGACATGCTGTTCATAGAAATGAGCAATTCTTCTAGAGCTGGTGTCAAAATGTCAAATGAGGCACCTCTGATCCACAAAATGTCTGTTTTGAGCCTCTCTGTGGCCTTGACAATTCGATGTCCAATCTGCAAAATTCCATAAAACCAGAAAGCTGTCTAAGAATTTAAGTCAGATATCAGATGTTTCCGTTTATGGGATTGTCAGGTCTTATTCCAGTTCTGGCGATGTGTGTTGTATAAATCGTTTCCCTAAGGAAGTAAGGGAGCTCGACTTACAGCATCGTCCATATTAGATGGAAACATGTCAAGCTATACCAAGAAGGGTATATTATACAATATCTTTGAAAAAGATCTGTTCAAAGTCATTGAGGTGCACTGCTTTGGAAGGGCTACCGCACTATCTCAGAAGAGCAGCCATCCATTCCTAATATCAGCAGTAAAAGTAAAGCGCTCAAAGCTGTCACATTTTGCAGTTACTATCCACCCAAATGTCTCCAGAGAAATGCTGTACTCTGGTTTAGAAGAATAAATTTAAAAATACATTTTTTAAAAATTCTATTTTTCAGCATGGTGAGTCGTTATTTTATCGTTCCAAACACATTCATTGTTAATGCATTGTTTTCTGAATAATTGGCTCAGAGAAAATTCAAATGCACCGTTTTACTCGGACCAAGCAGAGCAATCCAAAGGGCACATGTCTGGAAAGTTCATTTAGTAAGGAGCCCAACCAAATTGTACATTTTCACAGATGTGTTCATTTGTTTCTCACACTGGATTAGCTCTTCCTCCTTTCCATCGAAACTACGTTGCATAAAAATATTTGGTCTGAACCCTCCAAAAAATAAGTAAAGAACTAAATTTCCCCTCAGGGCCATTCATTCAAATTGACTCCTGTTCTTTTGAAAGAGCTGCTGAGTTAACGACTTAAGTTGTCTGACATGCTGCAAACATCGAATGTGCATTTATGACACTGTCGAACAGAAAAAAGTAAAAATAAATAAATAAAAATTCTGAGTTGTGTACAAGGTTAAAAGAACACGAGTCATGTCCTTGGCATGAATTCCTCTCTGCAGGTTATGGATGAAAAGAGGGAAAGCAGAAAGAAATATTGTTCTTAACATCACAGCACAGGTGCCAAGGAGTTTGAATTGGCCTGGCTAACAGTGTGAGACAGGGTCCTTCAGGTCATCAATTACTATAAATGAATGCTTTTTAAACCCACAGTTACACTTGGATGGTGTCATGAATTATTTAGTCAGTGTAAGGAGGATTAAAGGGACGTTGTCCTCTCATGTCCTTCCCATGTCATCAAGCAAAGTGCTTTTCTTGGAAGTTTTTTTTTTCTTTTTTTTTTTTCTTTTTTTCTGGTTTTTATACCATTCAGACATAGGCCCATAAGGAAACGGCAGAAACAAAAAAGTGTGTTGTATGGGGGTTAAGACAAATACAGTAAAGCCATAGCAGAGCTAAACAGCAGACTGGAACTAAAGATGTTTATTTTTGAGGATTTCCCATATTTACTGCAAAAAGAAATGTCTTTATCTCATCTTGGCAAAAGTAATTTTTTTTTTTTTTTTACTTTTGGTGTCCAGTGTGGTTACCATTTTTTTTTTTTTTTTTTTTACTTTTGGTGTCCAGTGTGGTTACCATTGTCACGTGTTTTCACAGCAAAAATAGTTTAGATTCTTTCTGTGCTTGCATGTCCTTAATGGTTGATATTAAATAACAAATTTTAATTTGTCAAAAATCCCCTGAGTAAATATAAAATCCAGATTTTAAATAATATCTTCTTTAAATAAAGGTAAAAAAAAAAAATCAGTTCTTTAAAGTATTTACTTCAACTTTCTTCTGGATGAGAGCTATATTAGCTGCTAAGAACTGCAATTCCCAGACAATTTTTAGTTTTGTCAGCCCATAGAAACTGCCTTGCCTAGATGTCCAGAGTTTTACTTGTTTTCATTTTTTTTATACAGTGCTAATAAGCATTTTAGATATATGTGTGTGTGCCTCACCCAGATAGCAATCTGTGCTTCAGAGGTTTTACAAAGTGTTCTTTCTTTCTTTTTTTTTTTTATTGTTATTATATCTGCTAAACCAACAAAGGGCCCTAAGACATTGTAAACGTCTCCAACCCCTTCGAAATTAGTTTTCCATTATTGTGAAGAAAGGAATTTCAATGGGTAAATCTACTTTGACTAATGTTCACTGTTTTCATCTTCAGAATACCTGTCTTGAAGCAAGATGCCACTCTTGATTTGTTTGGGCACTGGTTTATTTCTACTTCTTTTTCCTTGTGAGAGAGACAACAACATAGGCCTTGAAAATGCGCTAGTGTCGTCAGAGAGGAGGAGTTGCTTTTGCTTTTTCTGAGCTCTCAATTTAGGCTTTTTACTGGGGAAAACTTGCTGTGCGATGGTCATGTTTACTGCTGAGTTATTAAGGGTCACATTGAGCCAGATTGGACTCTGTAATTTCCATGTAATTCATGCTGTCAATCAATTTTCTTGTAACATAGACAAGCAAGTGTCCACAAGATGCTGCTGTCCACCATTGTGTCTCTTATTTTCAAGGGATCTAGTTAGCTTAGGCATTTGCTTTTTAATTTTCTGCATGATGCTGTCATTCCATTACTTGGAGAGGACTTTGACGGCTGTTCAAGTCATGTTTGAATGGTACTATTCGAGGAACTCTTAACTGAGTTGCACAGACGGTGGGGAACTGAGTAACACCTCCAATGATATGGCCTTGCATCAGTTAGGGCATGACAATATGGCTGGGAGTCAGGAGCTAATAATGATAGAAAGGAACAGCAATATCTACTTAGAGTTCATCTCCAAGAGTGCCACCACATAAGATGCTACCTGAGCTCAAGGCTGAATGTGTGTTCATGCCAAGATAGGACTCTAGCTGTGTGCCTCACCCAGATAGCAAAGCTCAAAAGTTGCTCTGACCAGCTGATAGAAGAATCAGTGACATTTGATGAGTTATTTCAGGCCCTCCACTATAAGACTCTTTCACTTTATCAATTCATTCATGGATTTGCTCTATTTGGGACTAAGATGGTGTTAGATGTGTAGCTGCAGGTCGACTGATGTTTAAGGAGAAAAATGACCCCATGAGCAATATCTAGTTAAAAAAATAACACCGAAAAAATAACTGATTTTTATCCAAAAAACATGTCAATTTACATGTGAAGTGAAAGGTGATAAACTGTCCACACAAACACAGATTTTGACATCTAACGACTGAGTTACGGAATGCTTTTTCTGTTCTCTCAAAATAAGCTTTGAGAGAGAAAGAAGGTAAAGACAGAGGACATACTGACTGCAAAATATTGCATTCTATAAAAATATACTTAAAGGTAATACTTGTAAGGACCAAACTGTAGCTATGAAACTCGTGCCCTTGCAAATTCTTCTTCTGCTGCCAATTCTTAAATACTTACAGACAGATTTCATCTGCAGCAACATCTACTGCTTAAAATAGGAACTGCAGTGAATGTCTGAAGCATAGGTAAAATTCAAAGTAAAGCCCTGGTTTGCAAATTGTCGAAGGTCTCTGGCATACAAAGGTTTACTCAACTCATAAGGCCCTGGCAGATACATTCAAAAGAGAAGTTTGTACCATACTCATCGTCCTTACACCACACACGCAAAAATATCACACTGGAAACTCATAGTAAGTCCAGGGGTAAGTGATGTTGTTTATGTATTCACCATACATTAGTTAATTTAATAAGTTCTGTGAAAAAATAAATACATAAATTCATATTTTGTTAAAATAACCCTAGTTCCTTACTGAACTCTAATGTCAAGTTGTTGCTGAAGTCATGCATGTATTGAGATTCTTGCAAGGTTCCACACTCAGACTGTAAACACATAGTTATCTAGTTGTTACAAAGGTGAAGCTAAGTGAGGCTAAAGGCTAAAGATCTAAATCACAGTAACCTTTCATGATTTACTAACCTCTTTTCATGACAGGCAGCAAACAAGGCATACATGTAGTTACCATGTCAACAAGTGTAGATGTTAAGTGTAGCAGCACCAGAATGTAAAAGATGCTAAGCACAGCTAAAACAGTGTTAGGCTAAATACATCTCCAAAATGTCATAGTTTTTGTATTCTCTAAGTTTACTTCATCTCTAAATAATTTACTGAATCAGTTTGCAGAAGTTTGCCAAATTCTCCACTTTTGAAAGCATTGTTTGTTTCCTCACTGAAAATCCAGATTCCATGTAAATGGTGCAGAAAATGCCAGTTTTGGAAAAATAAATATGTAAGTGTGGAAAGAGTCTGACTGAGGTCAAAAAGTTGTTTGCTGTAAGTAAACAACTAAACAGGAATATATAAGATGCCAGCATATGCTCAGTGTACAGTAATGCAGTAATCATATTTTTGTGGCAGTTTCTATAATTTAAATTTATATTGTCATTTGACAGCATATGTTTTAGTTATATTCTCATTAAGCCTCATCACTGACTCCAGGTTTCTCCATTGACCTCATCTTGGTCTCAGTTTGCGTCCAGATAAATCTTGAATCTTCAATAGAGAAGAAATTAATCACAAATCTGCCACAGTTACAAAGAAAACCAGACTTTTCTTCTTATATTGCCAATTAACTTTATCCACATAGTACCAATTTGGAACAATCATCCCAATGCAAACCACCAGACAACCACCTGTGTTAATGCTAAATGTATAAGTCAGTCTAAAATTCACAAAAAACCTTACATCTAAATCCTTTATTAATTAGTGCAGCAGTCATGTCAACAGCATGGATAATGCATATTATAGAGAATGAGTGAATGAGCACTGTACAGATAATAAAAGCTATCAGTATACATTCTGTACATGTTTATTTGAGCTACTGGAGGTTATTATGCAAGGAACAGCCAGCTTTTCCTTGAATCGACTTCAGAGCAAACTGTTTTCAGAAGCCTCTCCAAGTTCTACTTCATGCCATGCTTAATTCAGGCATAATGTATGTTAATGTATGTTAATCTGTGTCACTGATATGCTAATAAATAACCTCTCCTGGAATCCAGCATAGTCTGTGACGGCAGTCCCAGACTGATTGACAAAGGTGTCGAAGTCTTCACGAAGGGTCTCTACAAATTGTTTTGTTTATGAGACGAACCTGAACTTCACTGCGAATTACGTAGAAATCGATCAACATTTGTACGAACATATAAAATATAACCATATTTAGTCTGTCCTAATATAATCCATGTTACTGCATGACCACTATTCTGTATTTTCTTTTTTTGTAAAATCCATCATATAACAAATTTTCATTCAACTTCATTTAGAAATACAATTTGTATGTCGATTGAAATATATGGGGATCATATTTAGATTATTGTGAGATAAGATTAAATAAATTAGATAGGAATAAATCCAGAAGTTTTATTTGAAATTCTTGCTGCCTTCTCATTAATGTTTTTTATTATTATTATTATTTTCTGAAGTTTGCAGGAAGGTCCAGGCAATGTGATCCCTCTGTTAACAGTAGGTGGCACCAACTCATCATGATGCAAAGAGTAAGCCTTAGCTCAACCATTAGTTTGTTTTATTTTTAAATCCAGTTCCTTATCAGCGGGGGGAAAGGAAAAAACAACAGGTATTCCAAATCCCTGGATTATTTGCGAGATTTCACCCCCGTTTTTGTGTTTATACAATCATCTACATACATAGCAGATACATTTAAAATAATCAAAACATTGTTAAAGTCATATGGTTTACAGATTCGAAGAAGCTGAACTTATATTGTTATGATGTGACTTATTGACAATGATTTTTTTTTTTTCATTATTTGTGGCTATTTGTGAGAGTTTGGAGGTTGAGGGCTCAGACTTTCACAAGAGCGACTGCAGGACTGTTTAGAGCAATTTGAAAACACAAAGGCTGCAAAACATGTTGCTGCATTTACCAAAAGAAATGTCAAGAATGGAGTGAAGCTTTGTGTTTGCTGGAGATAGCTCTCTATGAACCCTGACCCAAAGCTTTCTCTGCTGCTATCACAAGCTGTACTTTAAGAGGCCTGAATGCCCCTTGATTGTATCTCGTCGACATTCTTCGGTTGTGATGCCATTTTTCAAGTTGGGATAAAAGAGACAAAAAAAAAAAAATCTACAGCGTATTTCTCCAGTGTATCTATGTGTTGCGTCTTTCCCTCACAGTTCATGGTCAAGTTAGCTAGACAAGGCAAGGACACCTGCATTCATGAAAAACGATGACTTTGGAGTTAATCATTTTCACACCTACACTCCAGTGAATATTTCATGACTCTATTTCACTATGTTTGTCTTGGTTTTTTGGGACAATCAAGCCATTGAAAACAGTTATCAAATATTCATGTTTGCTCAACAGGCTCATCGAAATTAATCAGATCTGTAAAGAAAATACACCTAATAATACAAGCAAAAAAGTTGTTTAACATTTTTGTTTTCATAATTAAAGTTATGAGGACGGCATCAAGACGTTAGTAATTGACAAACTACAAGACACAATTTATTCAATCTTGAGTTTGAATAATACGATTAAACAGCGTCACAAAACCAGGGTGACAACCAGCCACAACTGCAGCATCCCATTTTTTTTTTTTTGCCATTACTGCCAGGAAACCAATAGAAAAGTAAAAAACTTAACTCTTCACATCGGAAGTCACATGATGAGGGTTGCACACCAGGAACTGAAATGGACAATCAACTTCAGTAGTCAGTCACCAAAAAAGATGTGTATTCTTTATGCTCTCAAAAAAGACACAGATTTCTTTTCATGCAATAATTGGTTTTGTTTGCTCAGCTGTGTGTTCTTAGACGTGTTTGGTGTTGTTACACAGTATGTTTTGCGTTTGATAATAATGGAGAAAAGATAAAACTGAACAATGACTACAGAACTTTATAAAGTGCTTAGTCTGTTCCCTAAAGTTAACCCCTAATCATTTGTATACCTTCATAAGATGAAAAAAAAGACAGATAAAAAAAAGTAAATTATTGTAGGAAATTTAAGATTTGACTCCAGATGAGAAATCCTTTTTTTTTCTGCATGAAAGCAATAAATATGGGGGTGTATTAAACAAGAAAAAAGTAAAAAAAAAAAGGGAAGGAATTCTGGCATACTGGACATGTAGGAGATCTAATTGATCTCATTGATTTGTTAAATATTTTTAATCTGAGTTGTCCATAGTGTGAAGTAAATGCAAAACATTTTCTCTTGATTTTGAGCAATGTTTGAATTTTTCCACAATAGCAGAGTGGCATGTAACTATCAAATAATTGAGGTTTAATATAATTAAACATTAACATCTCTCTATTAAATTATGTTAATAAAAACTTGCATTAAATCACAGCTAAGTAAGACAACAACCACATTTACTGGGACCGCTTATACAATAAAAAGGTTTAAAATAAAACCTATATATACACATATAAAAACATAAGAACCTCCGGGATGTGTGTGGTGGCAGTTTAAACTTGGCTCCTCATTCAGCTTTATCTGTTAGAGTTTTAGATATTTTAAATGTTTTTAATGCTTGCTCTCACTGTAAATGCAAGCAAATTTAGATGAGCAGCCGTTTCCTGATCTGCACAGACGTCTGACTTAATTAATTAAACGACATTTTCTTTTGTCCTTCCCATTTCGAAGAGTTGGTGAAAGTAATTGACCTCTTTGTCACATTGTATGTTATAATTTGTAAAATCATGGATTCCAAAGTGAAGGTAGGATGCAAGAAAAAAAAAAGGCTTTGGTCAGTTTTCTTAAATGTATTTGTAGGCTTACCAGGGACAAAGTAAAACAATTATTTTCCAGTGCGGTAAGTTATTTCATCAAAACCAATAAACTTTAAAATGGTGAATTATTCAAAGTTATTCAGTGCGACATTATACTATTGCAACAAAATATACATTCCTGTTAGGGTTTTCTTTCTTTCCTATGTTTCTATATACATGTTTTTTTTATTTACAAATCTCTACCAGCAGTGTAATACATATTTAGGGCACAGTGTAAAATGTAGAATTATTATTTTTAGCTAATGCATTTATGTTTATTGAGGTCCATCTGTACATTTTAGTAATTTAGTTTATAAACCTCTTTTTTTTTAATGGAAATCAAGCTACGCCATTAATGATCAGGAAAGCCCTGCTTACGGATGTGCTTATAAACACATTGGTCATTTGCTTAGTCGATGTCGTAGGGGATAATGACATGTTGAAAATAAATGAGCCCACTCATAATCATGCCTAATCTGCCATTGCAGACAATCTTGTGAGAGACATTAATCACGTCTGAATGCAGTGAAAGATTTTTGTTTGCACCGCCCAAGGATAGGTTGGCAAGTTCAGACAGCTTTGATTTGCACCTACTGTAACACACTGACTGCTAATTGCTAATTGTATAATGATCTGAGGAGCAGAGACTCACTGAGTCCATCCCATTATTGTTCATTTCACATTAGGTTGAGGTTTGTGGAAATGATTCCAGTTAATCCATTGCACTCACATTGAAGAGTTTATCTGCCGTAATCTGCAACATGCAGTCCATACTGTGCCGGATAAAGTCATTGCGCATGGGTCAGGACTACGCAATAACAAACCTCTTAAAGTACCGTTTTCAACTGCGCTATTTTAAAGTCTTAATTGAATTTAAATGATTGTTTGCTTAGTGGGCCATAAAGTCCCTCAACAAAATGTCTAATGGAGCCATAACATCAAGTGAAGACTTTAAAACAGTCACGGAAACATAACAACAAATCTCTGAGCAGCTCAACTGTAAATACTAATTGTTATTGTAGGAGGAAATTCTTCCACAAAGCAATTCAACTTGGAATCTAGATCCTAAGCAAATATATGTAATGTGATTTTACAGCTTAATGGTGTTCCTGCAATTTCAAAACGGTCACCCTGCGGATAGACTGAAGATTGTGCTGCAACAGGGCCACTAATGACTGTTTCAGGATGTGGAAGTACTGCTCAACAACCAGCACTGATCATACAATCTGAGCTTTTCAACTAGCAGGGCAAACTGTCACACATATCAAAGCTTTAAAAAAAACTGTTTTCTCTTTAAATCCCTGCCTCGTATTGTGTCTGAGAAACTTGACTGCATCAAATGACTTGATTGGTTTTTGTTAAACCACTGTTTACAGAATTATTGAAAACATCTACTAGATCTTTTTTGTGACTCTTCACAGATCACAGATTCATTTCAAAAGAGAGCGAAATAATACCTTACACTTGCAATTATATCTAAAATATTGGAACTATTGTTCCAATGAAAGATGGGTTGTTTATCTGCTCTGATCATTTCTTGAGAAGCAGATGAGCTTCGACTCATTATGAAACTGACTGCAATCTGCTGCTCTGCTTTGCTATATTGCTGTAGAGAGCCAAAAAAAAAAAAAAAAAAAAAAGTGACATGACAAGAAGAGCACTTTGTCCAAGGAGAAACTTTGGGTCTGGTATTGATAGGAATGTATCAGGCATCATATGTTGCTGAATATTTCTGTATCCTCCTGTTGAAAAAAAATCCCACACCTTGGATTTTGTCTTCAAGGGTTCTAAGTTAATTAAATGCAAAACATATGGTAAATGATAACGAACTGCCTGCTACATACAAACCTATTGCCACCTACTTGTATTGTATTCCTAAGCCTTTATAATTTTTCAACATCAAGCTGCATTTCACAGGGGCCTTGCCATGAAATCTTAATTATATTCACACCACTTTAGTGTGAAAGTTACCTCAACTGACAATAAGACCAAAAATAGAAGCAGTTGAATCAGGTATATTTAAATTTGCAGAGCAGCACAGAGCAAAAGAAAAAAAAAAATCTTAACTTAATTTTAAGTTTTAGAAAAATGTGGCGATAAAAGGATCTTGCCTGTGACTGCATGTTTGTCTTTATTGCAAAATGGATGTTCCTGGTAGAAAAAGTAAACTAAGAGAAGAAAAAAGCTGAAATTCCAGGAGAAATCTAATACATCAAAAAAGAAAAAAAAAAGAACTGATTTCTTAAAAGTCGTCCTGTTCAAAAATTGAAAGCCAAAATTGACTTAAGCTGGAATAAACTGAAAACAAAGATGGCTTCTGAAAGAAAATCAAAACATTGGGTGTATTACTAGATTTCAGAATGATCTTAAAAAGGTCAACCTTTTTGTCAGCGTGTCAGAATACTTGCTAAACTGTTACCTTATGAGTTCTGGAACAATAATATTAAAAATGCTTGTGCGGAAAGTTCCAACATTTTCATATCACCCTAGATTTACACGTTTTCCAAAATAAAATAATAAAAGTAGCAAATGATCAGTAACCATTTAAACATATTTCTGACATTCTTTATTAATGTGTGTAGAATGTATTTATTTTTCCAATGTAAACTGAAAATAAAAATGGCTAGAAAATGTCATAATTACAATGATTGTTTAACATTAAAAATTGACTAATCTGAGGTGTAAAGAGGCATAAATTAAAGTTACATTTAATAATTTATAATATGTGTCATAATTAGACTTGTTTGCTGGAATAAAAATACAATTTGAAAACAACAACTTTATGCCTCTAAGACATTTCTGTTTTTATTTTTTATTTATTTATTTTTTTCCTTGGATGGATGTAGTATTCAAATCTTAATTTTGTTTTCATTGTCTGTAAGGAGAAAATTATCTTGATAAACAGAAATTATGGGTTTAAAATATCAATAATTATTTATATAAAAAAGTTAAAATTAACTTTTATTTTACTGGTCTGTATACTTTGTAGTGTAATTGTAATTTTTTTTTACTGCTGAAAATGATTCAATAGGTGCAGATCAAGAAATGTAATTTTCACAGTAGTCAATTGGCACACAACTTTCAACTTCTACTGAACTAAAACACTGAAAAAAATCAGAATCCCAGGAGAACAGTTCAAAGCAATACTGTTTGTATTTGTATTTCAAATTAATCAAATAAAAAAAAAAATCAGTAATATGACACACCTGAATGATCTTCTCACAAGCAATTCTTTTAAAGCTGCAGTTGAACTTTTTGCAAAAGTATTGTTTTTTTCATATTTGTTAAAATATGACATATTACACTGTCAGAACATATTACACTGTTCTGACAGTAATCACAGATAATCTCTGAAAAAAAAAAAAAAAAAAAAAAAAAAAAAAAAAACAAGCTCCTATGCCTTCTTCCTGTGTTAGAAACAATCGGTTTTATCAGAAACAGATAATCAGAGCCAGGAGGAGGGTCTTAGCACTCTCAATAACTCTTGTGTACAAGCTGCTCATGCCCTCCCCCTTGATCTCTGCTATGCTTCAGCTTTTCCCCATCAGCAGAGGCTGTCATCAAGCTATGAACTTAATTCAAATGTTTAGGTGGTAAACTCTGAACATGAATAAATTTGTTTTAACCTGGCTGGACTGAACTTGGAACTAGTTCTTAAATAATTTAGAACAGAAGAAAGTAGTATAGGTATTTTAATTGTCCTCATATCTTCAATACATAATTATTTTTACTCAAATAACAAAGACTATGTGTTGCAGGTTGAAATGATTCTAAGGTACAGTTTTTATAAATCAGTCTTGTTTGGTGCTTTAGAGTGGTTTCTTTTTAAACAAAATTATTTTACCAAGAATGATTGTATAACACAAAATTCCTCATACTCATCACATTTGTTTAGCCTACAGATCAAAGGTTCAGATGAGGATCTTTCAAAAACTCAAGGTGGTTTCTTGCTTATTTACTAAATCCGCTTACTGCATTTAAATGATTAGCTACCTTTACTGATTTAGATGCAGAACAAATGTTTGTTTCACCCCTAAGTGTAATGAGCCTCAGTTTATGCAGTCTTGCTTGGAGTAGACCTTTCGGGGGCAAGGAACTGTGTTCATGGTCAGTGGCCATGGCGGAATCAAAATGCTCCTTTTATTTTCAATATATAATTTAAATCAGCACTTTACAGCATAGTTTTTTATTTTGCTGAAACATTGATGCATAGACTCACACAGACTTTCTGCAAAGAGAATTCGCATGTCAATAACAGTGCTGTGACATATTCCAGGAAAGGGTGCAGTTTGTTCATTCTGACTAAATGTTTTGTATTATTATTTAAAGAATGCCTCTTTGTTCACTAAATGTTCTAAAATGAATTTTCACTTATTTATTAGGAGCAAAGCATCTCTTTGAAGTCCTAAACTCACTTGAACTTAACTGAGACCTGCCATCATTGGTTTCTTGTGGCATTTACGGCATAGGGAGAGATATGGGCTCCATCCATCAATCTTTCACTTTTTTATGTAACTGCTTCAGGGTGAAGAATGGAAGAGAAAATAATTCAACATCATTTTGATTTCGCAGGTTTTCATCATTCTGTGTTATCAAGGAGAGTCATTTATGAATCAGGTTTTGAGACTGCTATGATTTGATTGAACCTCTGTCAGTAGCTCAAGTATTACGCTCCAAAACACCTCTGTTCTTCCACACTTCTTCATTTCTGACAGTCCAATTATCTCTGTATCAATCATTAAAATCTATTAACATTTCATGTGTTTCTTTATGAAGGATTTTATGCTGTAGACTCAATTTTAATGCTCAAAGATTTTCTGAAAGAATAAAAATTTTACAGCTCATTACACTTGATTCTGTGTGTCAGTATTTCATGTGACGTCCAAATGGACACATATACACCTCTTTCTAAATGTAATCAGAGAGGAAGGTGTTATATAGTTTTAATTAAAAGTTTTTTGCCGAAACGAAAATAAGCTAATTACTGATGTTTGGGTACAATACAGATAATTGAGAGGAATAAAGAAATGCAAGAACAAATAAGAAACAAAGTTATGTAAGTGTAACAAATCCATTTCTAAGGCTTCTAGACTCCTGCAAATCACAGTGAGGGTCAGTTTGCACAAAGAGAGAAAACATGGAGCAGTGGGGAAGCTTACTTAGAATGATGAGGCTATCAAAATTACTCCAAGACCATCCTAAAGACTCATTTTGGAGTTCAGAAAATGATTAGTTAAATCTAAGATCTTAACTAAGATTAGTTAAGATCTGTGTCCATGATTGAGGTGATTGGTGATTGTCTGGGGCATTTTCAGTGCTTTGAGACATGGGAAATTACAGTGTAACTAACTCTCAACTGATAAACTGTATAAATAGATTATTGAGGGTTCCACCTATATATTTCTGTGTCTGCGGAAAAATCAATCAGACATCTGCAACTGATTCAGGATGCAAATTTCCAGAAAACTCAAAAACAAGTAACAAATCAGAACTCGGAATAGCGAGGATGGCAAGCATTGATTCATAAACTGCAAGCTTTATGCTTCAGGACAGATGACTATGCAAGACTGACTGCAATATTTATTTTTCTTAACCTTTATTTTACTATGACAAAATAATAAAAAAAAAAAAAACTCATAAAAATTAAAAGCCTCTTTTTCAAGGAAGTGCTGGCCAGGAGGCAGTAACACATACAGCACACATGCTATACAATAGGGCATTGAAGGGGTTAATGGCAGCACTTTCACGTCACCATAAAAGTCTCCAACAAGAACAAAGTTGCTAGTTTAGTCAACAGTTGTTAAAGGGTCCAAAACGTTGCTAATTGGAGTTAATACTTTAACTTAGTTTCGGGAGCAGGGCCACGCCCAAACCACACCTCTAACTCTCCAAGCAGCCTATATATACTCTGCTCACCCACTCTACTCAGTCTGTCGTGTTTCGTCAAACCCACCCTCCCTTACCCTTTACCCCTTTCATTTAACACTTCTTTATGCATAACCGTGCATCCGTCCCTTCACCCCTCCATACTTTCATCCCTTCATCCCTCTATCTTCTCATTCTCTCATCCCTTCATCCCCCCTCTCCCCTTCATCCCTAACGCATTCATAAATAAATCTTTAAACGCACAGGTCCTTGCTAGTGAAATAAAGCAATTAAGTGGATAAGTTGGCAACTGTGCTTGTCTAGACCACAGCCCTGCTTGAACCCCTCTGCTCATTCCCACGCTTGACCGTTTCCTGTAGTGTCTCTTGGCTATGGCCACTTTTTAGGAACTTTTCAAAATTTGGGGGGATTGTTTCACAGGGGGACTAATTATACATTAATCCAATCAATTTCCAAAAAAGACAAAGATTTGAAGCACAATCACAAAAAGGACGACAGAGGTTCTTGACTTCACTAGTCAAATTCTGGACAAATATCGGCATGCTGTGATCTTAAAAACAGATTTTGTTCAAAAAATTCTGCTATTTGGTTAAATTACAAAATAAAAAAAAATGCACAAAGAAATTTGAGCAGGATCATTTTGTTCACAATTATGGAAAAAAACATATTCCCAGTTACTGCAAATACTATTTGGCAGCTGTTGCAGCCAATATTGGTAAAAGTTAAGTCTAGGATACAATTACATTTTCAAATTGGGCCAGACTGATTTTATAGATAGTTTTCCTACTTGATAAATTGCATCACCATTTAAAAACTACATTTTCAATTGACGCAGGCTATATTCCTTCTTAGTTATTGTTTGATCGTATGAAACATTTAAATGTGGCAAATGAAGCAAAAACAAAAGATGGGGCACAGTCCTGCATCAACTACATTTGACAAGTCTGAGCGGTCCAAATTAACAACATCCTCTAATGCGTTTTACTTAAAGACCTTTTGTCCTTCCTCCTTCTGAACCTGTCAGTCTTTGAGTTACTTTCCTCAGAAACCCCATGGTAAGATTAATTACAGCCAGGAAGGAGATCAGTGCTGAATAACTAGCTTTTGGTGGCTTTTAAGGGCCTCCAACCTCTGCAGCCACAGGAACCTGAAACTTAATACCATATCCATTAAGCATATAACTTAGCATGGACAACAACTCCACTGACGAACTTGATAGGATTATATTTGTCAGCATAGGATCAGTGTCAGTGTTAGATATAGATATAATTCAGTTTTTGCATTATAGTAGACGATTTCTAATCAGGATTTCCACTCAGGCAACCACCCGTGGAGTTGCCATACCCACATTTTATACTCAAGATAATTAAACAAATAGCATCCAGTTTTATAATCACATAAGTAGAAATAAATTCCAGGTGAAGCCACCTTTTGTATAAATGTGAACAAAATCTGTCCATTACTTTTTAAGTAGTTCTACTAACTAATAATGCTAACTTTTTAAATAGAAGAGAGGATAGAATTATCTTACAATGAGGTAACGCTGAACTCCCCTTTTATGAAAATAGGAAAATCTTAAAATAATTATATTAAATTGCTGCTCTGAACAAATTGGGTTTTTACATCTGTGTTTCCACAGACTGGAACAGCAGGGGCATCACTTTCTGTCTTCTAACATCTTTGGATGATTAAGTCTTTCCCATAACATATTATCATATTTTAACAGAATTAAACGACAAATTAAGACAATGGCTCGACACATTGGACTGAATATTGCTAATAACTTTACACCAACTGGCAAAACATATAATGAGATGAATTTAACTATAAAATATTACATTTAGGGACAAATTATATCTTGTGTAATTGGACCTAATTTTGATGGATGATTTGAATGAACTGTCTTGATACAAACTGAACATGGAGTGAGTTGAATTACATAACGTGGTAGCTGAATTGGACACGTTATTTTTTTTAGTTTTTTCTTTTACGTAGCTTGATGATTAATCTGTTCACTAATTGGCAGAGAAGTCAATATTTTCAAGTCATGTCCAAAGTCACTGAGGTCCAAGTCCAAGGTCTTTTGCTCCCAGGGAGAGTAAAGGTTACAATGACTGAAAAAATATCTTCACTTTAAATCCATGACACTTACTGCACCTCGAACCCTGCATCACTGTTGGTTAGGAATTCAAACCAGTATTTTGTACACCTAGATCACAAGTAGGTATGATTAAATGTATTAACTTGATGAACAATGATGTGCTAATCTGTTAACATTTAAGTCAGTTCAATAACTGGTGTATGTCATTTTAAAAAATGATCAAATGTATTACAATTTCAATTAAATTCCACTAAAAATGGTTTGGTTTGTTTTCTTCTCCCCATTCTAGACACTTTTTACTAATATTGAGAAACCACTTTATACTTTCTCAATCCAAATAAAGAATTGCTTTTAAATGCTAAAGATGTTTAAATGTGCAGTAAAATTTACAACATAATGATGGACCATGATGCAAAATGTACAAAATCAAAGTGGTCTGAAAGAACAAGACCAGAAGTGATTTTATTTAGATATTTCCAGCTAGAAGAGACCTTGCAATGCCATATTTATCTAAACAGTGAGATCATGTCAAAGGTAAATTAAGTTTATTCTGTTCTGAAATAATCCACTAATTTAATATAGCTTTTATTTGGGGGATATCGATGTGGGCATTACTGTGAAGCTACAGATAAAATGAACAGGGCACAAGCCTTAGTCGAGTCTGAAGTCTCATATTTTTGAGCCCTGGATTCTCAAACTTGAAAATCATTGCCAACTGGGCACATATAAATGAACTCGAATTATACCTCTCAAAGTGTACTCTGACTTCCTCCTATGTTCCAAAATCATGACTATGTAGTTAACTGGTTGTTCTAAATTGTCCTTAGATGTGTGTTTGTGTGTGTACATGGTTGTCTGTCCTGTGTGCCTCCATCGACTTGTTGGAGTCAACATTCAGATAAACTTCCCTCCAAAATGAACACACAGACAAGAGGGCTTACGTTGACTGAAGCCAGTTGGAGTAGGGTCAAACTGAAAAATGAACACACAAACGCTCAGTAGCAAACAATACAGTACTTAAAAGTACATTAAATTTGCTCCAGAGAAAATATTTAGCTCACGGCTATAAACGTTCTTATAAGGGAAATACTGCTTTACAAATAGCTAAATTATGCTTAATTAAGAAAATATCCATTGCAAAATTGAATAAACAGCAACAGTGCTCTCAAAGACCGACTGAATCGAAGTTGTAGTGTTACTGAGAGAAAACCATAGTTTGTATTCTCCTGCCTTGTCTTCTTTTTATGACATCATCAAAAGCGGCAGGCTCTTAAAATGTAGTACCTAAATTTCCGCCACTGGATGGAAACAACTGAACACTTCTGTAGTATAAATCTGTGAAATGTCAACAAACTGAGAAAACAACAGCACACTCACTAAGAATGGATACTGAAGCACCCATAGCATTAATGTTAAGTTGCAGAATTACAATTCTTTGTAGATGATATATTGTGTTAATTTATTGCATTTTTGCAGTTATTGAGTTTCACATGTCATGTATTTTATTGAAATTTTGGACTAGGACTTGGTATGAGCAAATACTTTTTTTCTCAAAAGTCTTGGTATTGAGAGATAATAGTTTATTGTCATGAAAGCTAAGGAGCTATTTACGACTCCTACTGTATTCCACACTATCAAAAAAAAAAAAAAAAAGAAAGCATAAAACATTGGTGTTTTTGTCACAGCACAATATTTTCACTGATACACTTTTCAGAAAGTTTAAATCCTAAGCAAAAACGAGCAAGATAAGATTTTAACTTACATGCAACTGTTTGTGACATTAACTGGATAAATCATATAACATAGTTTACAGTTTAGTTAAGTTATAGTTATAGTTGTCTGTTCTTCTAGTCTTAAGTAATGGGAGGTTGAATGCTGAACAAAAGACCTGGGATGATGAGCTAATTGATTGCAGGTGTGAGGGGTGAGAGCAGAAGACAGACTGAGGAGAGGAAGAGAGAAAAAGTGGTGGGATGAGAGAGAGAAAGAGAGAGTCTACAGCGGACTAAAAAAAATCAATATAACACTAGATTAGACATAAGAAATAAACTAGAATCACTAAGGAAGGACTGAATTAAAGAAAAACAGGAACAAAACTAATCTAATCAAAATAAGAAATTAACACAGAACAATAATGAAACTAACATCAAGACAAACTCCAAAAACAACTCATCAACTCGGGATCCTAACATAACCGTAATTTTAAAAATGCATCAAATTAGCATAATTAGGATATATCTTTCAGTCTATTGCACACCTTTAAATATTTCCCCCACAGACAGAGAAATAAAACATTATTCTATTCTATATTCCAAAGAAGAGAAAGCAGGTGGGTGAACTTTGTTACAACTGATTGGCCGAAGGAAGTATCTAGTTCATAAATCCTAGAGAATTATTTTATTATAACAAAGGAGTTTAAAATCATAGTTCTGCTGCTTTGAACAAAGTTACCGTAAAGTTAACACATTCAGACTTTTTTCATCTAGCACAGCATGCCACTTCAATTTCATTAAAGTGGAAAATTATTGTTTCAGGTATATTATATCCACATGCCATGATTTATACTGACAAGTCTCTCTTCTTAGTGTTCATTTGGATAATTTTATTTCTTCTCATGCTTTGTTTCACACACATGCCTAAATGCTCGACTTCTGCCATTAGTATAAAGAATGAGCTCAAGGTGGAATGGTGTTGGAGTTGTAGGGAATGGAAAACTACTTTAAAGCATTGCTATCCTGGGAAATAATCTTGACGTTGTCTCATTTTTGTGGTAAGCAGACCACTGGGCACGTTGGCGACATCTGAACATTTTCCTGATGCTTCTCTTTTTGAACGTGCTGCAGATAATGTTAAGGTGGTGTTGATTTTAAACTAAAATACACAATGAAGATTGAATAAAAGTAAAAGTATTTTTTATCCATAAAGTTATTGAAGTAAATGTAACAGCAAATTTAACCATTTACTATCCACCTCTGACCACTGGTCCTAATAAATCAGAAAGCTGCCCATTCTGTTCATGAAAAAAATTAAAAAATAATAATAAAATAAACAGAATCTGTAGCTGTTAAATCCTTCAAAAAAAACTTTGACTATTGATCCAAGATTGACTGCACAAAACTTTACCTGAAAAAGAACAAATATACAATGGTCACAGACATAAACACATTTTAAATAGTTCTCATGGTTCATTTAAAGAAAAATGGATGAGAAAGAAAACGGAACCCCTGGGAAAATAGAGCAATGTTTTTGCACTGATGTAATTGGGGTGGGTGTGAAAGCATCCCTGTGCCAGTCAAAGAGATTGATTTCCATGTTCACAGGGGGGTCAGCTTTCATATCAGAGATGCTGTGATGTGATTTTGATTGTGACTGCTTCACTGCCACCCTACCGAGATTATGTTTTTGATATCTGAAATTGCTTTAACAACAGCATAAACTGACAGACGGGCTGGAACTCCAGAGAGCAAACAAAGAAGTTAAACTAAGTCCATGATTAGTTACCTTTCAATTGAAGCTTGAGATAAAAAGGCCTTCTATTGTATGTATACAGAGTTTACATAAAAAAAAATGTCACAGTAGAGCAATTGAAGTGTTTATGGGAGTAATGAAAGGGCAGTGGTGTTCTTAGTTTCTGCCTTTGTAATGCAACAGAGACTTGCCTCAATGCTACTGTGAAGACATCCAATTAAAATCAGAAAATATGGCCTTTGAGTTGGAGGTTACTGTTCCCACTGGTGTTCTGCTAACAATATTTTCATGGACAAATGTCTTTAGATCGAAATAAATATACTTTCACTTTATGTGTGTGTCTGTATGTGTGTGTGCCTCCCAATAACGACAGGAGTCTGAATCCATGCAAATCTACATTTCTCACTGTTGGGTGGTTCTGCTAGGCATGTTGTCAATGTTAACAACAGGTAATAATGTAACCCTTCATCAGTCACTTTATTAGCTGTACGTGTTATATTGCTCCTTAATACATGCATTCATTTAGCCAATCAAATAGCAGCAATACAGTGTGTTTAGGCATAAAAACATGGCCCAAACTGAGTCTCAAAATGGGCGATAAAAGATTTCAGGGATTGTGAAAAATGGGATGTTCGTTCGTGCCACACAGGCTGCTCTGACTATTTCAGAAACTGTTGATCTGCTGGGAATTTTATGGACAACCGTCTCTTGGGCTTACAAACAATGTTCTGAAAAAGGACAGTAATATGGTTGGAAATGTCTTGTTAATATCAGAGGTCAGTGAAGAATGGGCAGACACTTTGAAGATAATAGAAAGGTGAGCATACACAACACATCAAGCCTTGAAGCTAATGGGCTACAGCAACCTAACATCACACCTCGTGAAACTCTGTAAGTTTAGAACAGCAAACTAAAGTTACAATTCACACAGATTCGCCAAAATAATACAATGCCAGATTGAGAAGTGCAAGTTCAGCCGCAGCATTCAGTTTTTGGGGTCTGAATTTAGTGTCGATCCATGAAGGCACGGCTGGCGGTGGTGGCAGTGGTGTAATGGTGTGGAGTAATTTTTCAACATACCAAATGATAATCATTTTTGAGGGGCTAGCTTTCATGAATGTTGTTGCTGAACACTTTATGATCAAAGTGTATTCATTCTGATGATGGTTGCCAGCAGAATGATGAATCAGTTCACACATCTCAAATCATCTCAAGCTAAATGTTGCACAAAAGTATTTTTCAGGTTGAGATGTATTTCTTTAAAACAGGGACAGTGCAAATCAGTGAACTGATACACATATATTTGTAAATATACCAGCCTCATTCTGTCCAGTTGCAGAGTGATGTTAACACATAGCTTAGACATGCAAGAGTAAACTTAGAACTGCACACACAAAATATCAATGTAGAACAATGAACTACATGGGAAACACGGCTGACAGATAGCAGAGGTAGAGTCCAGAGCAGCAAAGATAGACACAAATATTTGAGATGAGGTGATCGCTTACTTGTGGTTAAAAAGTCTATTTTTTTTTTTTCATGCATAAAACTGTGGCAACATTGGTAAGGACTTGTGTTTGGTGGTATTTACTACACTGGATAGTTGAAGGGATACGGGTAAAATTATCAGTTCATTAATTTTGAAAGCAGGGTCTTAGCAGTGCGTGAGAGAATTGAACACAAACAAAACAGCCTGACTTCCATTCTTCAACCAACATTTGTGGCAAGGCAACCAAGAGGGTTGAGTTGCAGCAAGATTACAGCTAAACATGAAGTGTTGATTTTCCAGTTGATTTCAATCGATGAGAGCACCTTTAGAATGTGATGGAATGGGACATTCTACTAACATTGTTACTTAAAAGTTGATAATGTGTGCCAAGTCACTTAAAATTATGGTGTTGATCAGTAATGGTTTTGTTTTCAGTTTTGCAGGAAACCTGCCAATTTTCTTAGATTGGACAAAGGGTCATTTTCTAAAAAAAATATATAGAGGCCTGCCACTCAGTGACTTGATTTTGAGAACATTTCTGAACCTTTGTATATACATTTTTATGAGTGAGATAATCGTATTTGCCGAAAGATGCCTACATAAATGTCCCCTCCAATTAAAAACCCTTGGTGATACAAGCAGATAGTTACATGAAAATTAGAGAAAATATTTTTAATGTTGCTATACTCTAGTTTAAAAACAATGAAGAAGAAGAACCACTGAAACTGTATGTGAAAAACATAGTTTCATGTTCCCAGCCTTCATTTCAATGGAAAAACTTAAAAATACACACAGAGAATTATGGGCTGTCTATGCTTTTTATTTTCTTTTTTTTTATCAAAACCCCCAGTGATCTGTATTTTTTGTGCATGTATATTTTTCCTAAATTAGTTCCGTCTCAGTGAAGTCCAACTGAGACTGATCATTTGAAACAAAGACATGATTTGCGGTTCCAGTAACTTATTGAAGCTGTTGCAAAGATCAGAGCCATGGTGCCTGCAGTTAAATAAATAAAGGTTTTCTAACAGTAAAACTCACCAATGTTTGGCCTGCCAGAGCTTTACACCTTTCATGAATTAGTTCAGCCTTGCCTCCATGCTTGTAATTACAGCTCCCATCTGAATGAGCTTAGCAGGCTAGTGTGAAGGAGTCCCAGTGAAGCCCAGCATGGGGCCTTTCAGTCCTGCATATTTCAGTCGTGCCATTTCACAAAAAATGTATTACCGCCTTGCAGCTCTGGTAAATGTCATTCCATTCTCTCCTGTGTGGGAGGAATTGCAGCTATGGTGGTGGTCAAAGAGCCCTGGCCCCTCATAGCCAACAGGAGGGCGGGCATTTAGAAAAATGGAAATGCATAAGCAAACAATGCCACTTGTTTTTTCCTTTTCTTAGTTTTTTTTTTTTTATTTAGTTGCTTTCTTTCTTTACTTGATGTATTTATGTGTTTAAAGAGAGCAGGATTGTCAGGGTGTTTAATCATGTTTTTTTGCCCCCCGCCCCACTTCATTCAGCTCAGGACCCAGAATTGGATTTTTTTTTTTCTTTTCATACTCTCGCATATAATATTTGTGACCTTGCCATTTCTACTGCCTTGAATAGTATTAGGCAACCTGATGAGTAAAAAAGTGCAAGCCTTTGTTGTGTTCTTTTATGGAACATAAATCTCATTTTTACTTGAGGCCAGGCTCATTTTGTCTATTTCTAAAACACAGTGTTTGTTCTTAGAAAAAAAGATTCAATGAAAAAGTATTAGTTCAATTGGTTCAAGGAGAGGATACGGTCTTCAACCTTGAAACAATTGATCTTTTAAAATAAAAGCATAAAGGCCTCCCATAGCCCTAAGTTTTTATTCTATCAAAACATGTTTGGGGTGTTTTAAATATTTTGAAGGGTGCCGATCACCCTTCAAAAGAGCAGGTGATCGGCTTTTCTTCTTTATTATGCATGCCAAAATTGGGTGCTGTAAGGTTGTCTCATGTGGATGTAAAAAAAAAATCTATTTTTTTATATTAGTATGTTTTTCATTGAATGATAATGTAGAATAAAATGTAACATTTTTTTCCCAAAATATTTTTTTAAGTGCTTTTTTGGCTCGTGCGACCTTTGACAGTGAATTGACAGGAACGTGGGTTTTGAGAGAAGGGGAAGACATGCGGCAAAGGTCAACAGGTCAGGTGTCGGACCTGTGACATGGGTCATGCGCTATACTCCTGCACCACCGACGCATCCCGGTTTATGGATCTTTAATAGAAAGTACATATTCAAAACATTGCAGTTTGCTTTCTATGAAAGTATCCTTTTGGTAACCAGACTTTTTTTGTCAGGGAGAAATGCTCCTCGTGGATGTGTGAATTTAATCCAAAATTGAGTAAAACCCCTTAAATATTGCCTTATGTCACACACACGGATAAGCGTTAAGTCCTTCCACTGGAAACTTGTAGCTAAGAGAACAGACTTGAAAGTAATATTTTGTTTATAAATCACTGAATGGTGTAGCACCAAAATACACTATAGCTGATCAATCAATGCGTTCATTTGAATGCAAAGTGAACAACTCAGTCACTGATTAGCTGCATTATGTTCACTCCTTGTGTTCTGGTTTAATAACTGTCAATAAACTACACGACTGTACCATTAACAAGGCACAAAAGTGTTAACATACTGATTCATTGTAATTAAGCCATTACACCATTAGCATACCTTTCTGTATTGGTTTATCTAAATGCCACATTCTGCCTATTTTTAGGCCTAGTAAATAGCGTTTGTGTCAACATGTTGGAAAAACAAACATAATTTCCCCCAGTGAATTTTCCAGGAAATATCAACACCTTACTGTCAGGTTTACTATGAGTGTTTACACAGCTAAATGTCAGAGGGTTTTTTGTTGTCTCAAAATATATATACCGTGTACAGCTCATTTTCAAAGCGCAGATTCAGCTAAGTAATGGTAGGAAATCTTGTGGATGTTAAAATATTTCTCAAATATCTTACACAAGTACAAGAAAACATGAATGATTGGAATAATTAACTTTTCTTGTTTGATCAAAACAGGCGAGCTATCAGCAAATAAATGAGGCAACACATTCCATCTTGGATTTCAATGCGACAGACTGTACAGATAAAGGTCAAATAAAAAATAAGTCTTTTACAAACAACATTGTCAGAACCTCTCTATCGTCTTAGTCATGAATAATAAAGATTCCTGCAGTATTTTTAGTATACAAAAAGTTTCATTTTTCAAAATAGACAGTGAATGCATAACTGATATCAATGCCAGGCAGATGTGCAGATGTCGGCAGAGCAAGTTGTCCAGCTTTAAGAGCAAATCCAAAACTACTTTGCCACAAAAGCTCCATCATTGCCCTCTCTACTGTATGACTCAACATCAATCATTGTGAATGTGTATCTGGTGGCATGTACTTCCTGCTCAGCGTTTTCCATCCACTCCCCCAACACAATTGGAAAGTTTCACAGTCTCCAATAATCTTGTGCAATGCTCTCAATTTGGGCAGGATATAGAAATAACACAAATTCACCCTTCAGTCTCTGCCAGATCACCTTGGTGATCTCTGTAAAACTTCAATGACACGATGTATATTCCCATCTTGAAACTGGAAGCCACAGCTGTTTGTGAGTTTCCAAAAACAGGTTGACCGTTAATCTCTCTGAAACTGTGGTGGGAGTGTTGTGTGTTCGCTGCTCATTCTGATGACTGATGAGGTCATCAAAACAAGTGATGCAGTAATATGTAAATTGTCACTCATTATCCAACTCCTGCATCTGTTCGACCAACTGACTATATTACCTCTGATCAGCTCTTCTTCTTCTTCTGTTCATTGGGGGAAACATTCCGCCTGCGTCTTCTTCTCCTTTTTTAACTTAACGACTTAATCAGTAACAGTTAATAAGTAACATGATATGTTCAGCCAAAATGATCTCCTTCTCTTCCGAATTCATAGACGTTCGTCTCTGCCATGTTGCTATGTTTTCATCTGTCAGGAAACCACACCTTTATGCTTAGGGGTATGAGCTACACTGAGGTGGGAGGGGTTTATCCAGGTGGTCTGCACCATGAAAGGTGTGCACATATGTGAATGTCCAAATACAAATGTCCTACTAAAGCATTGTAGGACTGTTTGGATTCGGGTGAAACATGGAAGATCCTATGAAAAGAGTTAGAATCTTCTCATAGCTAAGTAATTTTACCCACTATAAAAGTGTAATAGAGTGATGGGGGAATTGGTGATCAAAGTAGGACTGGAAAGTTTTTCAAATATGTAATGTATTAAATACTGTTTTATTTGAGATATCTTTAATGCAGACAGCAAACTTCAGAAAGTTGTCCAATGTGCACAGTGAAAAAGACAGGCAGATGGATAAGAACATGGCATAAGTGAGAAGAAAGTTAAGAGCCCAAGCAAGGTTACAAGCGTTCAACATGTTCTGTCTAAATGGAAATTAGGCGGAAAATATATCATCTGGCAGTGGTTCAGAGTTTTCAAGGTGTTAAACCAATGTGGGTAGCTGTAAAATATGCAATAAAGTACTTCATATATTACATAGCTGTACAGTCAAACTGGATTCACCTTCTTAAATGCCATCCATGGCGAAATTATAAATATTTTTAAGGGACAGCATTATGTAAAATCAACTTGGTTGAGCTTCACATCATGTTATAATGTTATTTCCTCATCAAAAAACATACCTGGAGTGTTGCTTTGACTCTTTCATGCATTTGTAAGAAATTGTTTAATCTCCACACAGCATCTTCTTGGAGCTGCAATTCCACTTCAAAGAGCATCACTCCTTGCGACGCCTCACTCAGCTCCTTCAGACTAGCACCAGCAATTAGTAAACACATGGCGGAACTACTCATCTTAAAACATGAACTACTTCTTAATGGAATGCTGGTAAGAATGAAGTTGCAAAGTCAAGTTTTGTTTAAGTCATCTTTGATATACAACATGTTATATGATTGCTGCTGTGGATAGTCTGGTGGAGCTGAGTGGGGGAGGTGCACCGACGGGATGCTCTGTCAGGCAGAAGATCAGCTGGAGACTGAAGCTCCAAGGAGGAGTTTTGTGGAAATAGGTGGTGCTTTGCGAGAGCAAGCCTTTAGACATCCCTGAATGGCTGCTGAGTCAGATTCAAGGATTTTTTTTTACAAGTGAATGGAGGAATCAAAGCAAAACTCTAAGTGTGTTTTCTGATGAAGGATTAACATTATAACACAAAATAAAGATATTAAAAAGTTGATTTCATGTACGCAGCACAATTAGCATGATGCTATAAACTGTGTTGTTTCTGAATTTAAATCTGTTTACAGTATATTAGTTTGTCATTATCTATTATATGTGTCAAAATTTATTTATATCAGTAACTAATTTGACAAGTGATTGGTGATGTGATTGAAGTGACAAAGTGAGTGAAGCGATGATTCTTCCACTTAAAGTTAATGAAGTAAAACATTTTTAACACAGAAAAGTGGGTTCAATAGAAAGAATGGTTCATACCTGCTTAACGGTTGTTGTTTTCAAAAGTTACATTTAATCTGAAATGCGAGCCTTATTGGAATATGTGGCTTATGCGAGCCACATATTCCAATTTACTGAGAACATTTCAAAATTTGTTCTGTAGAAATAAATTTTGAAACGCTCAAAAGCAATACATTAAAACAGAAACTCTCCAATAAAGCCCACATTTCTTGACTGCAACGGAGTTAGAAAAACTCCTAAGAATATAAAGAAGTACAATAGAACTGGAAATGAGTTTTCAAGAAGTGCCACAAACTAAATCAACAGCTCCCTGACATAAAAAGCACCGCACTGTTTAATGCAAAGCAATGAGGCCGGATTATTATATCATAAGGCTTTCCTGTTACTTTACTTTCCCTCACAATTCCATTATCTTATGTGATTGATGTGATTCTCTGAACTCCTCCTAGCTTTTGAATTGACACCAGTGGAAAGGCACAGCTGAAGACCCCATTTCCCCACTCAACCAGACGTCTGCACATCCAACCTTTATGACATACAGCTACCATGAGGAGTGTGTCTGTTTCAGAGGCTTGTATACAGGGAGGGTGAAACAGAGGTTATGGAAGCGTTTCAATATTTTACAGGAGAACCCCTCCCTTGCCATAATTAGATAGATTACCTGTTAGTCATGCTCCCGTGTGCAGAAATGTTTTTAAACTGCTCTATCCTCCAGGCAAATGGAAAGAAAAGTCAAAAGGAATTACACGCTGTCCGGGCAGCAGTGACTGCAGGATTATTTAATGGCCGCAGCCAAAGGGAAAAAAAATAAAAAGAATGCAGAAAAACTTTCTCATCTCGGGTAGTGATTAATTTTTTACTTGCTCTAGAGTACAAAAGGTTTGGTTAAAAATTTAGAGACCTTGTTGCTGACAGCGGCAATCAGATGTCAAGACAGTTCAGTCACTATAACACAGTCTGCTGTAAGTGCTCTGAAGCATCACCTAGGTTTCACAATGAGTGTGTATTTGTTTACATCCATAACATATTCACAACATGCTAACATGCAAAAACAACCAGCTATCATGCTTTCATACCTTTTCATACCTGCAAACTAGCCTGATATAAAATAGAAATATAAAAATCGACTTTAGCATAAGACTGCTATGCACAATTATTCATGGTTTGTAACTCATGTTTTATGTATGTTTTTGTAATAACAAGAAAATCACTTCACCTATCATTCTAAACATTATTTCTTTCATGTCTTGTTTTCATTAAAGAAGGTATTTAATGTATTTAATTAATTTTACTGGTTCTTAAATCTGCACTTTATTTAAAGTCTTTCAAAAACAAATTCTACATTGTATATACAATTTATGCAAGCAGTTGTTTTATTTTCTCCCTCTTTCACATTTATTTTGTTAGCTCTTAACTAGTTCCCTTTTTCCTCCAGCATGTGCATCTGTGGTCTGCATATTTCACTTGTGTAAGACTGAAAAACTCCCTGATTCTCATAGCAGCTGCTACAGTTTTATTTATTAGACTTATTGTTGCTCATAAACTTCTTTTAAGAATTAAGCACAGATTTTAGGCACTCCAGATGTTTAGATTTCCAAATGTCCATCAGCTCCACCGGCTAAATTCATGGGGATAAACTTACCACATTTCAGAAAAATCTTAGATTAACTATTTTGGGTTGGAAGTTAAGTGGCAAAAAACACAGACATCCTACATTCAATTTGAAAAAGAAAAAAAAAAAATTCTCTGAGCATTTTGGTGCTATTTCTGTTATGATAGTCTTTTGATTAAAAAGAAAAGGCTTATATATATGCTGTGGTGGCACAGCACCCCAAGCATATATATAAATCTTTTCACAGTAAAGCTTAATGGCAGTGGTTTTAAAACAGATGTGTGGGCCTCCCATTGTACGGAAGTCACCCCATTACGGGCAATGGGTGTGGGTAAAACAGGTTTATGGTGCGAAACTAACGTGACTGAATATGATTTATGTTCAGAAAATATGCAAACAATAATTTCCAGATGCAAGGTGTGCATCTTTACCACTTTGGTTCCTCTTAATGAGTTTGTACCCCTGTGAATTACAATAACCCCAAACATTCAACCCAAGAACATTAACAAGAAGAAAGTAGACACTCACTGAATCCTAAAACAGATTGTCTACCTTCCATATGGGCCAAAAAAGTGCAAATGAAAGAGCATAAATCCTTCAAGACATAATAACTATTCTAAGATTTATATACATATATATATAAAAAAACGATTTAGTTTTTTGTTTTTTTCAAACTACATTGGTGTAATATATTCTTAACCATTTCTTTCTTTCTAAAATCCTCACTCTTCCTCACTAAGTAAATTTTAGAAAGCAATAAAGTGACTTAGAAGATGAAGACACATTTCTAAAGTCAGTTGACAATTGCAAGTTCATTAAATTCTATTTAACTATTTTTTACCTGTAGCAATCTAGATTTTCTGACATATTTTTGCAACTAAAATGAAAATTGTATTGCACTCCTACAATTGATCTCTTAATCTTTTATGTTTATAGTTTTCTGCTTTTTCAATACAATCATTTATGCTATTCTTAAGCACAGCATAGTTAGTCTGGCGTTTCCCCAGTGGATGACTTTTTTTTTTTTCTTTCTTTCGTTGCTGTTGTTTTGTTTTTTTTTGTTTTTTTCTGGCCCATTTGAAGTAATTTGATTCATTCCTATTTTTGTCTCTTTTCATTGCATAGAATCTGATAATTATGTTTTCAGATTTTAAAAGCTGCGTGGTTAAAAAAAATAGGGATAATTGCAAAGAGAGGAAATTCAGCACAACAGTTGCTGCAAAGTAGTGCTGTGATTATCACTTTGGCTTTGCAGCAAGTGGATCCCCAGTTCAAATCTGGGCCTAGGCTCTTTTAGCATGGAATTTGCATGTTCTCCCTGTGGGTTCATTGGATTTAGTGCGGGTACAGCAGCTTTCTCCCACAATCCAAAAACATGAATTTTTAGACTGCGGTTACTCTGAATGGCCTTATGCGTGTGTGTGTGTGTGGGTGTGTGTGTGTGTGTGTGTGTGTGTGGGTGTGGGTGAATGATGTTTGTTTGGTATGTCTTTGTTATATGTAATTGTGTTGCTCTATGAAAGACTGGTGACCTGTAAACACATGTTGTACTTCAGCCTTTCGCCTAATGACCAGTGGAGATGGACACCATCCTCTCTGCAGCGTTCCAATGGCAAGTGCGTATAGCTGATGGATGAGAAGAAGGAAGACATCACGGAAAACTGTCTGTATTCTAAAAGAAACACAGTGTTGTTTGTCACATAATCTCCATAAAATACATTGAACTTTGTGATGTGAGAAAATTTGAAAAAGTTCAAGATGCATAAATACGTTTGCGAGGGACTGCACATTTGATAAGGCTCAGTGTTCTTGATGACAAAATGGCTATTTAATTCGTTTGCACTATCATTAACTGAAACCAGGCATTGCCTAATGTAATTTGATTTAAATTTATGGAGTTATGCTAAATGAAAGAGGCTGTTGTTAAACGTAATGAGAGAAACAATGCTTTGTTAAATCCATGCTTCCCACCTGACAGCTGCCGGCCTCAACACTCGGTCAATCAGAATGCAGAACGCAGGACAAGAAGCTCTGAAATCAAGTCTTTTGGGACTCGGTCGCAGTGGAGCTAAGGGTTTGCACAGCATGTTCCATGCTAACTAGGCTGTTCCCTTTCAATGAGTAAATGGGAAAAAGGAGAATAATGTAAAAAGATGTCAGATCCAAAGAAACTCCTCAGTATATGCAGTGTCACTGCCAAGCTATCAGGAGACTCTTTCCTTTAATCAGAGGCCCACATCATAATGTTCACAAGCCTCTGCGTATTCATTTGCAGTGGTCTATGCAGAGTTGCAAAACCTCCATCAGACTGAAAGCTCTTGCTCTCCCCGCTGAGTCTCCGTAGATCATCTTTGATTGACCCAATTAGGCAAGTCCACCGGGTGTTGCTTGCTGCTTATTAGTGTTTCACATTGGCTTAATCATCGGATGCTGTACGTGAATGAGGTGCAGAGCAACCCAACAGAAGGCTGACGCGGGGCTGCTTTCAAGTGTAAATGAAACCAAAGGATGGTAACCTGTGGCAACTTCAACAGCTGCTTTGAGTAGCTATCAAAACTAGTCTTAATAGAATAGTAGTGCAGTTGTTTACAGCGCTAATCTCAAAACCCTTATGGATACAGAAAAGATCAGAGAACCAGCTTTGGGTGCTGCCTTTTTTGCACATTTTTTATAGATGCACAGCTTTTTATGGTGTTCTTGCAGTGTTTCGAGATAAGCTGCAGACAACTGTGGGATGTGGGAGCAGTGAGCAGCAAAGCACCATGCAACAGATGCAGGTGAACTCCCCTGTGTGATGGATGGAGGGGAAAAGGTAATTTGTAAAGAGACCTACCTGCCAAGATGATGAAGAGTTCATCTTTGTTGATTTTCCCAAAAGTGTCTCCCAGTCAGAAATCATAAGAGAGCAGAGCTTACAGTGACACCCTGACTGGTGTTGAGGGAGGGTTAGTCCTTGCTCAAAGCTTGGCGCGTGTTTAAAATAAAAAAAAATATATATATTATTATGTTTTGATATGAATTATCCGTCATTTTCAGCAGTAATCCGGCTTCTCATTGTGACACGGTTGCCTTTGGGCTTTCTGTATGGCAGCATTTGTAAATAGATTAAACTTTCTTGAAGGAATGCAGAAAGCATTCAACAACTTCAACAATGGTGTCTCATCTGGGAGGCGACATACTACATGATGATGCTGTGAGTGTGATTTATCTCTGGAATTTTAAGTCTGAGTTTTTGAACCTTGTAATGATTATTTAATAAACTCCAACCATAAGCTCTTTGGGGAAAAATGCAGTCTGTAAAATTTAAAAGGTCAGGCAAACAAGCTCAGCTGTGCATACTCAGATCATTCTGTTTTGACCTCGGAAAAGAAACAGTAAACAGCATATGTAAAAGAACATTCAATTAAGGGGACACAATCTAGAGCTGCAACATTTTGATCCCACACCTGTCAAACACAGACAGAGGTTGACCTAGAAAAAAAAAAAAAAAAACTTGACAGATGATAAAACATTGTTATTGGTTCCTAGTTGAATCTTATTACAGTGAAGCTTTTGTAGCACTTCCCTCTTTTTTTAAATTATGCAATAGGGAGAAATGTTTTAGTTTTTTTTTTTTTTAAGTTGATGCTTCATTCATTTTGTTTAGATAAATTGAACAGCTGAATATAATTGATTTGTACTGCTTTTTAACTAAAACAGTCCTGAAGGACTGTTAAACTAGTCTATTTTCATGAATGATTGGGAGGAATTGTCTATTACCTCCTTTTGCTACTACTAGCTAGTGTTATCTCACTGTTTTCATGAAAGATTCATAACTCAGACCTTTTGTAAGTGTAGATTATTTGGATTTAAGTTTTTTTTTTTGGTACTGACCTTTGCAAAAATAAAAAAAATATGACTTTTGAACTTGATATTTTTTCATCTAAGCTTCAAACTTCAGTTGCATTTTACTAGACTGAAAAACACCAAATAATGCACAGCTATGAAGGGGATGGAAAATTATTCATGGTTTTAAGTCTTTCGGATTAAGTCTCTATAATGTTTGTACATCTAATATCTTTCTTTTTTTTTTTTTTTTTTTTGCAAAATAGCTCAAGGTTAGTCAAATTGTGTTAGGAATCTCTTTGAACTCCATTTTTCACACTTGCACCAGATCCAGAAACTTAGTTCTGAACCACATATGTCAACAAAAAATGGTTCATGTTTTTGTTTATTGAATTATTTTCTAAAAACTGAATAACAATTCACAGTATGTATTGTGTAAAACTTGTGACAGCTAAATCACTTGACTCGTATGACAGAAGCACAACTTTGTTGTAAAAAAAAAAATGCACTCTGAATATGTCACCTTTTTCCAAAAATGTGGTGCGATGTGAAACACAAGAAAAAAGTAGCTTTTTCAACCCAGTAAAAAACATTTTGATTTTTAAAATTGGTGCGCTTTGCTTTCTCTGTGCCTCAGAGTTTTGGGAAAAAGAAGATTGTAAGAAGCTGCATGTGACCCAGATTTTGTGATGTTGCATCAAGCTGAAAATGAGTTAAAAAAAAAAAAAAAACACTGTCAAGTTTTCAGTATTTGATATGTTGCCTTTCTGTTGTTGCAGTTGGGTAAATTTCTGCGATAAAATGTTTTGTTTTTGTCAGGAAAGTAGTTTTAGTCTAATTTTCATGCTGTGTTTTAACCTTTTTTAGTCAACATTTTTTCTTAAGCTTAAAGTTTAATTTGGGTTATTGGTGCTCTTTTAAAGTACTCTTTCATCTAAGCTGTACATTACCAGTGAAAATAAAAAGTTCAAACTCAGTTACTTCTGCTGTAAACATAGAAAAAAAAATGACTGAAGTTAATAGCCGTCTTAAGCATTTGCGGACAGTCATTTAACATACATTTGCATTCATTTCCACTGATTTAGGGTTTTCTTGAAACATTAGAGTGAAAAAACCCACATTTGCTCTATTTGGTACCCATAATGTTGTCTGTCAAAAGAGTGACACCCTCTCACAGTTGTCACAAGTGCTCTGTCTCGTGTCTCCCCTTGGACTGCATTAGTGTCAGCCGCACTCTGCTCTACTCATTGTGTGTAATCATGGCTTTGTCTCGGGTGCCCTGACACACACCTCACTGCGTGCAACTTCCGCAGCCTCACCAGTCCCCCACGACCAAATCTCTTGCCATTCCCTGCGCCACTGAACTGCGCTCTCCTCACACCTAAAGGGATTGCTGTCACATTGAAAGGCCAGGCTTTCTATGCCTGACAACTTGCATATTTGTACACCTTGATGCAAATGTTTCCCCACTGATATTGTTTTGTCACTTAGCGCTGACCCCTGTGAGTGTGGCATTAGAAACCAGGCATTCCGAAGAACTGATGCATTCGGCACACTTGTCCCTCTAAGGCATGTTCTAAACCTTACCCTTTTGTTATCTGTATAATGTTATGTGGTGCACAGACCTATTTCCTCGTTACTTGTAGCCTCAAAAGGGGAACTCACAGTGAGGGGTAACCCTGTGCTGTCTCTCAAAAACTTTCTATGGCTTCCTGCAGACCTAGTTCTGTGTCATGATGACACCTGGGATTAATCATAGGAGGTTTAACTAAAATACATTATAGATTAACTGGATTAAAATGTAATCATAGCATGCAAAGTATTTATAAAGCATTAGATATACCTTAATTATGTACCTCTGTGACAGCTGTTCCTGCTGTCACACACCAGAGATGTTGGATGGTAATTATTTAGCTGCTCATTCTTAAAATTAGTTCACATATCAATTACTGGGCAGCTTAGATTTTCATTTTTAATTAAAATTATTTTTATTAGCCTGACTCTTTCATTATCTATTTGCAGTGCAGACATTTAGTTAACTTTAATTGTCCGTTTGCTATATTTTCATTGAAATGCAGCAGAGTAATTTCTTCTTGTTTCCTTTGGAGCTGCTACTGGAGTGCTGCTTTGTTCTCCTAATATGGCTTGCATAAACTCCTCAGCGGGTCATTACATTTGTTTGCCAGAGGAAAAAGGGGAATTTTTTTTTTTTTTTTTATTTTATTCCTTTAATTTTTCTTCTGTTTTTGGCAGCTAGTTGGGTTCCAGTAGTATTTATTTAATTTAGAAAATACGTAAATACTTATTAGTATTGCTTTGACCAATATTTGTTTGTTAATTAAGTTTTTGTATGNTGCTTTGACCAATATTTGTTTGTTAATTAAGTTTTTGTATGTTAGTTTTTTTTAGTTATTTCTGCCCTGTGTGCCAGAAGTGGTCTGAACAGCCCTTTAAGTTTTTTTGTGAGGTCATTTTGTGTTTGAGTTGTCTGTGTCACTACCCGAGTTGAAGTCTGTTTATCTTGACCTCTGTTTTGGGCCCAATTCATCATTTTTAGAAACATTTTGTAAAAATTTAAGAATCTTTCAACCTCGTTGGATTTAACCTAAGGTTATGCATTTTTTTTTTTTTTTTGAGAATAAAGAAAAATACTTTGACAAAGACATTCGATTTTAATAAATTGTGAATAACATATTTCAAAACGCACTGATTCCATTACGATTTGTAATGCCAGGAAGTCATACGATCTTTGCAAAGCATCATGCCACAATGGAGCCATATGGCACCATATTCTGTTTGCTCTTTCTTCATATGTTGGCTCATTTCCACTCTGCAGATAGTTCTGCTACCTGCCACCATCTAAATTTTAAAAAGGCTTCATGTCAACCATCACTGTCATAAGTCACATGGTTATGAATACATTTAAGCAGCGTTGCCTTGGGTCAATTTCTTGTGTTGTTGGTCTGCTCGCAAAACTGTCTTATATTCTTTTCGGTTTTATTTTTGAAAAAAACAAAAGAAATGTGTTGATATTTGTAAATTGTAAATTTCATTTATATTTTGTGCTAAACAGGCAACGCTAAAATGACTAAATTCATGCTTTTTCAAATATTATCTCTTTTAAACTTCAGTTTTAAGTGGTAAAATATGGGTAAGCAATAATGGTGACTTTTGTGTAAAAGAAACAGTTGTTCTTTTTTATGCCTTACCATCAGACCAGGTTTTACTAGTCTATGCTTAAAAACCTGTTTCATTTAAAGTTGCTGTTAACACACACAAAAAATACATTCCCTGTTTTTCATGCAAGAAAAAAGCCGTAATAAATGTCAAAAAAGCACACTTATGTGTTTTTGCAGCACTGTTGTAGCGCATAGATGAACATCATTTGCTATTGTCTGGAGCAAGAAATAACTAGTCGGGGCAATTGAGATTCTTTTTTGTTTGTTTATATTTTTGACCATGATGCAACAACGACCATTCAACCCTGGAAAGTGAGCCATATTTACCAGGTTTTTAGTTAGCCCAGGTCCAAGAGAGTACTTCAGTATGTCCCCCTTCTGCAAAGTGTTTCACAAAAGCTATAGGCTTTGATTTAATGCTAAGTTTGTAGGGAAAAAAGTAAGTCATCAGTTGATTTCAAGGACATTTCATACATAACATAAATACCTGGGGATATAGTTTTCCCCTTAGTAGAGCATGTTTCACAGTATATAGAATAAAGTGCATCCCACTTCATCCTTTCTAATTAATTGTAAGGACTATCTTACTCACATACTTATGTTGATGCAGCTTCTAAATAGGTAGAGTAGGGAAAAAAGAGCCATATGGTGTTGTTTGACATGAAGAAATTAGGCCACCATTGCTGTCTGTTCATTGTCATCAACCTGGCCACCTGCTTTGCGTCTGCACCGGGTGAACTAGCGTCGACTCCCTCCCACTACTGCCTCCCCCCCTGCCTCGCTTGTTATATCTTGATAAAAAACAAGCCTGAACACGAATCCAAACTATTCGGAGGCAAGTCAGATTTTTGATACGGACTTAGCAAGAACGACCAGAGGAGGCTGTCTGGCTTCGCTCCAGCTTGTTCGGGAGTTTTGTTTAATGTTGAAAGTAAACAGATATTTTTGTGGACTGAGTGCGACGATGCAGATGGTGAGAATGGCGCCTGCCATATCCTCTCAGGTTGTGTCCTTGACGTAGGAATTGTGGATGGCGGTGCCAGAGCCCACACACGGAGCAGCCTTACTTTCAAAACGACATCCAACCAACATTTTTCTTTTCTTTTTTTTATACCAAGTGTAAACAGGACCCTTCTCTTTGACTTTTTCCTCTGAAACCAACATACATCACCAGACCCTTCAACACGCTCTTAACTCTCAAGCCTCCTTGGAACTCTTTGTTTCCCATGTAATCATTTACATGAATGTACTGGGCAGAGTGTTGTGCCTGTGAGAGAACATATGGTGGGACCAAAGCTCAAACTCTCTGTCAGCAGCAGTTACTTAGGTCACATTACAAGCTGCCCGCTACCACTCAGAATAGACACATTTAAGCAGAGAACATCCTCTGGGGAAAGACAACACACTCTTCCTGAGACGCTTCTTTTTTTCTTCTTCTTCTTTTTTTTTTTGGGCGTCTGAATTAATTTTTCATCATTGTGCTCTAAGACTCAGCAAGGCTCCATGGTTTCAGTGATCTACAGTGGAGCGAGCTGTCACATTCATTTGGCAACAACTCACAGGCTACATGCAGCTGCTATGTTTGTGGGTTTGGTACAATGACACCAAAATTTATTTAGACTGTTCTCTATCATGTCAGCTCAGGATCCACTCTTGACTTTTTGGTACTGGTAAAGAAGTGCCTAACCCAAAACAACATCCAGAAGTTAGGATTGGGAGTTTGCTTTGATTGCAAAATTAAATTTTCTTACATCATTTGCGACAGAAATATGCAATTGTTTATCATGTTAAAGCTCATCCTGTCTGTATTACATATTGTGTGCATCAACCTTGTATAAAACATGAAAATACCCTGAACGCATATAGACATACACATATGTACACATATACATATTTATTTGAGCTGCAAATTATATAAAGATAGTGTCCTTCATAAACAGTCCAGTCCATTTTTTTTCTTGATTTACCATATGACTAAGAAGAGCGCCGCCAGAAATGTGAGATTGAAACCAGCACGTGAATCTGATAGAGGGAGCTAAAAGGTCTCCTCAGTTGATTTGGCCCCATCAACGTGATTTCTAGGCCTTTTCTTGAACCTTGAATGTGCTGGAATCTGGCCGCTTTCTGGTTTTGCAGGGAGGTTTTTACTCGCTGCGGCCCCACGGAGCCTCAGGAAGGATTAAAGATTGATGAGAGCTCTCAGAATCAGTTTATTGCTCTGGAGATCTTCGCTTGTGTTGTGAGTGGAAAGATTGTGTTGCTGTTTTGCCTCATAGAAGATCAGGAGGCTGGTTCAGCGTGGAAGTGTTTGACAATCAAGGCTAGATTGTTTTTGGGTTTTTTTTTTACATCGCCCTTTTTTCTTTGGTAGATCGCCTTTGAATTGCTAACAAAACAGCAAGTGGCTATCAGTACAGTATATTCTGGTGTGAAATGTGATGAAACGCTGGAGCCTTTACATTTTTCCGACTTCAAAGCTGATAAGGGAGACACTCACTCTGTGGAGTAGATAATACCTGAGCCATTTTGAATACATTCTCTCTTTTGCTTCCATACAGCATTAAATCTGTCTGTGGAGACATTCAATTGCATCAGTTCAGCTTGGAATCTAAATGTTTTACCTTCTCGTACAAATGAACTCCTGTGTGCAATGCACAGCTGCTTCTAACTCACGAATGTACATAATTCATGCCGGAGTTAGATAAGGTAACTAGAGCATGTCTTCTCACCTGCTTCTTTTTGGTGCATTTTTCCAGCTTTCAAGTAAGTAAAAAAAAAAAATTAAACACTAGAAAATGTATGCTCCACACCTTCCTTTTACCCCACACCCTGAACAAAAGATTAGGGAGTGAAGATAGTTTTTACTGCACTTTTTATGTGTTCATTGAAATTGGAAATTCAATTTCTATTTATTTTATTTTAGTTTCCGGCAATTCAAAGTTTTTTCAGTAAAGATGTTCAACAATAGTTTAATGATTGTCTATGTGATTAAAATGAGAAAAAAAATATTGATTTTTTTTTTTATATAAAATAAATAAATATTATGCTGGAGTGTAATTTGATATTGTTATCAAGATTGAGTTTACTGCCAAATATGGTCATATTTGTCATGAGAGGAGTCCCTCCAAGAATCTAATGGCATAGCCCATGATACCTCTAGTTGGACCCTTAGATATTTCTTTTGCAGCTGAATTTATTCTGAAATTTCCAAAACAAAGAAAAACAGACAAAGAAATAAAAACATATACAACTAAAGTGCCTTTCTATATAAGGAAATAACAACCTTTATCTAAATAAACAAGCTAAGTAAGTGCTAATAACAATGCAAGGAGTCAAACAACAATTATAAACAAAATAATGTTTCTGTCTTCTTTAAATTATGTAAAATAAACAAATAAATACAACTTTAAATATTGTTAGTGTTTATTGTTATTTAAAGAGATAGATGCAACTGGAATAAAGATTGTTTTTGTTCCGATATGAAGAGCCAATGGGAATATCAGACTGACCTAATACGGTTTAAAAAAATTTGGAAATATTTTCCAAAGCTAAAACACCACAGTATCAAAATTTTTGAAAGTTTGTGTATTTGTTCCACGTCATTTGTGTTTTTAATTGTTACTTTAAGACAGCCAGTGCTTGTCCAGCCCAGAAAAATACATTTAACATTAAACTTCTTTTAGTTATTTCTGTGCAAATTTTTGTCTAAATAAAGGTTTTGAAAATCAGGCCTTCAGGCCTTTTATCATATATTTTCACGAGATTTTTTTTTTTTTTGTTTGTTTTTAGGGTAGGAAATGTAGAGGTAAACGTTTTGCAGGTTTAACTCCTGATCATTTCCACTATCTACACACTGACAAGTATTAAATACTTGTTTGTTAATGTAGGAAACAGTATTCACTATTTAGTGATTGAGTTTTACCTCTTACACTCTATGACAGTATCCGTGTCGAACGCAGTGGTGCTTTTGCTTGTAAATGTGGAAATATGGGGTTTATTTGTTTTTCAAGTCATTTGAAGAATGACTTCTAGAACTAAACAGTGATTTCATGATTTAAACAGGGCAACATTGTATTTCAGTCAGGACCTTCTTGTAAATCATTATCCTTACATGTGTAGTACCGGCAAAAAAAACAAAAAAAAAAACAGCCGTCTGGCTCTAATTTACAATAAGTCTGCTAAAAGCTAAAACCCTGTCTGGACAGACTTGTATCAGACCTGAAGTGATGATGGTTGTCTCTTTAGGGGCAAATAACAGACTGTATTACAGCATGTTAATTTTTTGGTGTTGAGTTTAATTTTTCATCCTTGTGCTATAGACTCAGCATGGCTCCGTGCTTTCTCTGATGAACAATGGAGCAAACTGTCATCTCCATTTGGCAGCTACACACATGCTACTGTACACCCAGCTGCTTTGTACTGCATGGGATTTGAGGGGTTGGAGGGAGGAGGGGGCGCTAACAACACAGGGGTTTATTACCTGGGAAATTAATGACCTTAGAGAGCGAGATATAATGGCTGAAACATCTGCAAGAAATCATCTTAGGAACGACCTATCCCCTTTTCAATCTGTATCTTTCTGCCTAGCCATAATATTCCAGGAGCATAAATCAGCAGGCTAATTTATACAGTTAAGATTTAGACACCTCAGTTTGCAAACACAACCTTCTGTTTGATTACTGGCAATTATACTTAAGCACTATTAATGATTTGGCCTCGCAATTCATGAAGGAGTTGACCTGCACGTGTGAATGTATATGTAAATCTTCCTTGAAAATATATGAGCTTCTCTGTTTGTTTTCACTTCGGGTTGTTTTACTTTTTGACCTTTTGAAATTACATTCAGCACTGTGGTTCGACTTACTGGAAGAAGATGGGAGCTCAATGGAGTTGATGTCTTCCCCAGGCAAGCTTGGTTTCCATGGAATGATGAGCTAACGAATCGCTGATTGGCTGAAGGTGCACTGAACAGAGCCAATAGAAATACAGGGCTTGATGTTTGGGATAGAGGCACACCAATAGGGGAGAGACACCCCCTGTTGCACGGTTGTAGTATTTGCTATCCTGGCTCCCATCCTAATCCCCTGCTGGGGCTCACCACACCAGTTTTTAGAGATTATAACTTATAGTGACGGACCACAATGCTGGGAGGCCTCAGTAGTATTCAACTGTAATGGCAGATTTACTTCAGAAACCCCCTCCCAAAGGGTTCTGTAGTTGGGTTCTGGCTGCATGGCTACTGTATGCTCGTCATCTGCTCCGTGAAGGAGGCATTGTGAGCTCGGAGTGACTCGATGACTGTCATTTCACTTTGGCTGGAGAGAAAGCTTTGGCCTTTTTTCCGTGAAATTTGTCTGGATTATGCAGACGATACAGGGCACAAAACTTTATCAGAGTCCAAAAATTGGTCAAGGTGGTGCAGAGTTTTGACAAGTGATCTTTCAGTCTTTCAAAAGTCATTTTCCAGCAGATTAAATAATATGTTATTAATTTGATTTGAGGCTCATTATTGCCTATTAACTATTCAAACGTAGTAATGTAATGGATCACACGCTAACTCAGAAAGTAAGAAATGACTTGCTCGCACTGCTTCCAGGTGTTGCAGGATTTTAATCATTCTAACTCGCTCTATTGTGAATTTACTTTTCTCGTCTTAAAAGTCTTGTAATGATCAGCTCTTGCAGAGTTTTCTGAACTGCTCCTACAACCAGCAATTATATTTCGGAGTAGTGGTCACACATCCGGGCAATTCACGTCTTTCCACGGCGGGACTAAGATGTTGCTGCTGTTTGTCACGTGTCTGCTGAAAACAGCCTTATCCAAATAAGCTTGTACTTTTAATTGAGCTGTTAAGCAAAGTGTCATTCAGGCTTATATACTATACCCATTCCCTCAGCTGACAGGATGCAAAACCAGGAGGTTCCTCATATGAAAAGCTCTGACCTTTCTTTTGTGGTGCAATCAAATGGGGCTGCCTTGGTCCTTGGCTCTGAATAATTAATTCCTCCCCTCAGTAGGAGTGTTTGCTAAACAGTGGGGTCCTTGGCAGTTCACTTTTTCTGCACCACTGCCACTGCACCCTAGGGGAGAGACGAGTGTATGCTTTAGTTTGACTTAAGATGTGCCTTTTAGAGAAAAAAGAGACAGTCAGGAGATATTGGGAGTCTTTTCTTTACTTTAAATCCTACAGAGAAAACAAAAAAATAAAATAGAAGGTAGTGTGCAAGCTACTTGTTTGATAGTTGTTGTTTTTTCATACTTTCTACTATGTGGGACTATTCTATTTTATTTTTATTATCCCAGTTTACTGGCAGTTTGCAAAGTTTTTTTTTTTTCTTTCTGCAAGAAAATGACTGCAATTCTACTTTAAAAACATGCAAGTCACTGATTGGCTTGCTGCGTTTTTGCCCTAACCCCTACTTCTTGCTACGCCAACAAACCCAGTGTGATGAGGCACATGTTTCCTGTTCTGCATTTGCCTCGTAACAGCGTCATCTCCACCCTCCGTATACACTCTTTCATCATCCATAGGAATAATATATCGGGTGGAGATGCTCACGAAATGTTCTCCACTGGCAGTGTGTGACAGTCACTTTGATCTTACCGTGAGAGGCTGAAGCTCCTAGAGAAATTATCAATGAGACGGGAGGAATAGGGGAGACAGAAATAGAGAGAAGGGTTGGGAGTGGCATGCCTTGCCTGTGTGTGTGTGTATGTGTGTGCGTGTGTGTGTGTGTGTGTGTGTGTGTACGCGTTGGATTATGTTTAAAAATGGTCCTCCCAATTAGAATATGAAACTCACTATTTAGTGCCTCCAGCTTAATAGTCAATCAAATCTAAAAGAAAAAAAAAATGTGTCACAACATTTTTAGAAAAAAGTTGCCATCATTTTTTATTTATTTTTTTATCTAGTGTTTAAGAAAGTCACTCTTTGTGTCAGGTTGCAGTCTTTTCAAAATGTTAGGACTCCTTGTTCCATCTTCCTCTGCGCTTGCAAGGGGGCAGCACAGGACTTTGATAAAGGAGACCTCGACTCAACTTCCATGAAGGACATATTAAAAGCAAAACCTTCTTATGACACTATTGGAGAAATCCAGCTCCACACTGGGTCTACCTAAATTGTTTATGGATCTTTTCACAAATATTTAACAACTTAAGACCTTTTTTACTGACAAAATTTAGTAAATTATTCACATTTTGAGAGCAAACTTGGGGTACTTGATAAAATAATGATGCAAATCTATTGTTTTTTGCAGAAAAATTGGTAATGAATACAAAATTAAATAAGAATTTCTCTCCCAAATGCAGAAATTGCAAAGTATTATCTAAAGAAGACCGTTTAGATCAAATGTGTAAAAGAAGATTAATCTTTTTGGTTGAAACTGTTATTATCTAGTAAGTAGATTATTATTTTTCATGACATTTTGACCAGATCATTTTAGCTCATTCTAAAATTTACAAAATGTCAAACTTTATCATTCAGATTTTTGTTGTTGTTGTTGTTGTTTATTTATTATTATCTAAATAGATTAGGAACAAAATGTTTTTCAGATTTATTTCAACTAATCAACATTAACACTATACGTATTAAATCTCAAGACAGATGAAGAAATTAGAAAAAAGAGAGGAAAGGTGAAATAAGTATAAAAAAAGTTAAAAGAAAACTGAGTAAAAAGGAATCTAACACCTTCTGTGAAACTTGTGAAAAAACACAAGTTGGCAAATATGTGAAGCGTTGCAGTTAATGAAGACATATTAGCCCACAGAAATCTTGCTATGGGTATGATAGGAGATTTTTTATTTTTTTTTTATTTTTTTTTCTCACCAGAAGATCAGAAATGGAGGTGTTGTCCTTCTGCTATTTAGACCTGCTTTTAGTCCTGATCTAATGCATTTGGCATGAAGGGGGAGCTGTGGCTCCTCCTGTCCGAGCAAGGTTACAGCTGTGTGGGCTTTTACTGAGCGCCTTGCACATTTTCTCACACTTTCCGGCTGCGCTGTGCCACATTGATTTAAATGTATCTGTTGAGGGGAAAATAATCAATGCAAATTCCCTGGCAGTGAGGCCAACAAATAAGACATGTCTGATTCATCAAGCGGACATTGCTATAAAGACCACAGTTTCTTCTTTGCCCCCGTTTCTCACTCTTTCCTTCTCTCCATTTTGTCTCTTTTCCTCCTCTTTCCCACCTCTGGGCCACTTCACCCATTTTTACTCTGTGCACCCTTCTCCGTGCAAAAAAAAAAAAACTGATAGCCTGAATTAGTGGAAGGAGCTTAAATTTCTTTCCATATGCTCATTGGATTTCATCATAGACAGCATATAAAGGTAGGTGGAAAGACATTTAAGGTTGCATATTATAATGCAATAATTTCTCTGTCTGTTTTTGTACTTCAAATTAAATGGTATTGTTTTTTTTGTTGTTGTTTTTTTTTTTTCCTTTGAATTAATAATTTTTACATTCAAGTGTTTTTACCCGGTCAAAAGATGAAATGTATTTAAATATCTTTATGTCATCACTCATCCAGGAAAGTTAATTTAAACAAGGTCTGTAGTTTAACTGCATTACAAGAAAAGTAAGTCAATATGTTGAGCAGGAAGAAAGTCTCACCTGACACCTAACCTTAACATTTTGTTTTGCTCCAGCTTGAACTCGGTCAAACGGTCTGGCATCTAACAAGGCCAGTGTGTAGTCTGTGTATGTAAATTCACTACATGTGTGAGAGAAATAAAGGCTGGGGCTATTTGGAAAATTCCTGTGTGATGAAAGGGAAAGAATATCCCCCAAAAAATGATTAATGTGGTGTTCAGGTACACAGAAGATTGAGTGATCCTGTCATCGTGCCATATGGTACCAATTTATTCCAGCGAGCATAAGGCAAACGCAGGGAAGGAGCTCTCACGACTGTGCCTCCAAAACTTTTTCAAAATGAAAAAGGAACTTGAAACAAATCTAAAAGTGTAAATTACTAAAACAAAAATGTTAGTTTTTTTAAATTTAATTTTATTACTATTTTTTTTTTCTTGCTTATTCTTGGTTCTTAATCTCATTGCTTACTATTCACTTAGTAAATAGTGACTGTGGATGTTTTTCTTCTATTACTAATCATTATTATTCTTTAACTTTTTTTTATTTATAATGGAAGAAGATTTTTAAAATCTGGTTTAGCTGTAATTTTATATTTTTTTAATGAGACCTACAGTGACTTCTCAGTCATTTTTCATATATTACCAGACAGGAGATGCAAATATAGTTTGAAACTGACAAGCCTGTCAAATCAGGCTGAGGGCTATAATTTGAACCCCTCGCTTAAAAAGTGAGTTCTCCCAGAAATACATTATTTTTAAGTGCTGAAAAGTGAGTGAATCCCATTTACCTGAACACAATGGCAAAAGAAACTAATTGTATTTAAATTCGCCAACATAAATATTAAAAGCTGACTTTACTGTACTTGTCTTTTTCTTGCTAAACATTTAGGAGAAGCTGTGCTATTTATATACACAAGAATCATGTTTTACAAGTTACTACTGAATATTTTTCAAATAATCCTGTAAGTTAGGACTTTTTTTTTTTTTAAAGGAATAATCTTTTACTTGGCAGCCTTTGCAGTGCTTGACATTTTGTGACGTTTCTGAGATGCATCCAAGCTGCATCATGTGACCTCAATATCTGCCTCTAATGCTTTTCAAACATGACTTTCGACTCTAAATGCATGTCTCGATTCATGCGCAAAAATGAGAGTTTTTTTGAACATGCAGATGGCCATTGGCAGAGAGGAAACAGGTTAGGGAGCTGGACTACCACCACTTTTCTTTTTCACTACCTTGTTATTTGTCGCCTCACCCCTGCAGGGCATGCTGACAGGAACTGATAAACCTCTTTATGGGCTGAACTGAATTGGCTCCTATTATCCAAGGTGTGGAACTGCTCAATGGTGGAAATAAAAGACGTTATCCAGTGCCCATCTGCCCACCAGTCTCTCTCTGCCCACTTTTCAGGGTTCCAAGAAGCTGTGTCCAATTGGTGTGTGTAGTAGATGTATATAAATAGGTGAGAAAAACATCTAATGAAACAATTAGAATTTTTTTTTGTTCCTGTGTGTGTGTGTGTGTGTGTGTGTGTGTGTGTGTGTGTGTGTGTGTGTGTGTGTGTGTGTGTGTCAAATTCCTCACTTAAATAACACCATAATAGCTGTAACTTTTGGCCTGAAAAACAAATAGGCAAATCATAGAAAAAAAATATATATATATAGTTGCAGGTTGTATACACAACTGCATTACATATAAGATTTTTCCCAATACAATTATATATAAATAAAATATAACACTGTCTAAAAGCTGAATTAATCTCCAAACAGCAGGATTGAGTAAAATTTCATTACACTCTGGGTCCTAATAAAATGGCTGGTATTCACAAACAAACAGACGAGAAGTACACAATAAAAAGCACCTGCAGTGCGCGAGGATGGTTAGGTTGACGACTGTTCACTACTTTTTACCATTTAAGTGAAAGTCTCTATCAGCGTGATTCCACAAAGAGAGTGCACGAAGTGAAACCATGTGATATAATTTATTTATCGGGAAAGAGGAGGACTGGATGGTCATTTTTGTCATTTCTTGGCATATTAGCGCATTATTGTTGCCTTATCTGCTCTTCTGGTTCTCATATTTTTCAACTGTTTTTCTGTTTACTTAATATGGAAATTGGCATTATTCCTCATATGCAGCTCTCTTTATCACATTTGAACAAACCCACCCATGAAAAACAACACCTTTTTAATTTAAAGTGTGACTGCCAGAAAAAAAAAAAGTTAAAATTGCTGTTTATTTCACTATGTGGCGAAGGAACAACACATGCATGTCTATGAGTCTGCAGTTGTTTTGTAAGGTTTACCATTCAAGATTTGCTGAAAGTGCTTTGGTGATGCATTTGCAGCTCTGTTAAGCCACAATTTGCTTTTCCTATTTTTTTCATTTGGAGCTTTTCAGCACACTGGTTCCTATATCAGTGCTTTCAAACCTTCTCAGGTCAGCCCAAGTTTAACCACATGCATCTATTATTTGATTTGGGCCAACGGTTTTTGTTCTCCGTGCTCTATAGAGATTATGGAATTAAGTTTTTGGGCTACAAAAAATGGTAAAACTGAATCATTTTTGAAACCATCAGTCAAATGCAAAAAAAAATAAAAAACTTCATATTGTCATTCACCACATGATAATGACAACACTATGCAGTGAAAGACCAATAGCAGCACTCAAATTACACTCTTTTAGGAGTGAATTAAGCCTTTCAAATTATTAGGAAAGGATTATGTTTGCAATTAACAAGCAATGTCTGGACAAGCTTCTGGATATAGAGTTGTATGCATATGATGTGCAAGCATTGTGAATGAAGTATGTTGCATTGACAAGACAAATACAGTCAGTCTAATGTGTGCAAAATGTAGTTTGCATTTTAACGTTTCTCAACTAAAAATGTCTTGCTAAGCCGTCTACGCCATGCTTCACACTTGGTGTTTTAAGGATTTCATTTATTCATATTGGAATAAACAGAATACTTCTGATTGAAGGGCAAAAACTGTTCATTTTCGAATGCAGATCAACATAAAAATAAGAAGGACTCCTTTCTTTATTTTTTTTAAGCTGCTTGTATAATATTCATGTGCCATCCAAACTTAAAAACAGTTTTAGTGTTGAAATTCTTGAATCACCTTGAACTAATAAATCTGCTATAAAATAAAGTTTTCTCTAGGTTACTGATAATGCAAAACATATTTTGTCTTTGATTTCAAGCTAACTTTACGCATTCTCTAATGGAAATCCAAAATAAATTAAAAACCCACCTTGTAAATCAATTAAAGTGTAAGGGTCAGGTAAAACTATAATCCTTTGGCACAAATCTGACTGTGATTAAATCAAAACTTCTCTGTGTACCATGCAATGACAGTACCTCTTCTTCTATAGCCTACCTTGAGCATACTAGTGTTCAAAGTGCCTAGTCTTTTGGCAACAGAGTGCCAATTTTTGTCATTTTTATTTTGTAAAACAGCACTCTACCACTGCTAGGGCCTGATACACAATGGTTCCCTGTAAAAATGTTGACTTATTGAATGTCACTTTGATTGGATGACAGAGAAAAGTCTGGTTAAATGTCAGATTGTTCAAGGTGGCTGGAACCCGTTACGCTCACTTAATATTAGTGTCACTTGACTAGTTTTAGAAATACAGATGACAAGGATCCAAATCCTTGAGAGGAGAGGGTTAGACTGGGTGACAGGGAATCTCTCCCTGAAGCCATGTGTATAATGACTCTGTTTGCATGGGGAATGGAACGAATAGAGCCAAAGATGGATGTTTAGTTTACTGTAGCGTTATCTGTGGAGTTTTGGACCGCTTTAAGCAAGTTATTAAAGCCATCTGTTTGGGCCTAGGGGGCCGGGACTGATTAATATAGCCATTGAATGTGAAGTCACAGGAGCAGACAGCAATATTTCTTAAATTAGTTGATGGATTTAAAGTCCCATTTTAACCTGCGTAATATTAATATTTTACGAGAGTTGTAGTGAAAATGTATGATTACTTTAAAAGGCTGATAAAACAGAATGAAACAGTAGGTTATCGGTCAAGCACAGGCGAGGTAAAAAGGTTTACAAAGCTGTAGCGCAACTGCGAAAAAAGTCAGTTTTTTTTTAACCTCAGTTTTGAAGTCATCACAATAAATAAATAGTTTGTAAATAACCTTTGGGTGAAAATTAACTCTAAACCAAAAAATAGTATATTTAAAAATAAGTCAATTCAATTCAAACATACACAATGCAGATAATAGTTTGGCAGACTCTATAAAAAAAAGCGGATAATTATGAAAAATTAACATTTTAGAAAAGCAAACAAAGGTAAATATGCAATAGTATGCAGCCAGCATTTTTTAAATTGTCTATATGTCAAAAAAGCAGCTGGAAAATTTAAAAAAAATAACTTCTTCTGGTTCTATAAAAACTTGTGGTGTTTGTCACTGGTTTAGTTTGGTCAGGTGATAAATAGAGAGAGCTCTTTAAATGCTATATTTCTAGTAAGTCCAATCTAAAACTAGACTGGGCTTTGGTTTGATCCACAGTTCTTTTACCATTGCCTCTTTAGTTGAACATATTTTTCCCATGAAACAGATTTCAGTGACAGTGAGGGGGTCCTGGCGCTCGAGCTTGTCTTGACTTTAGCTTGCCTGTGTGTTCTCACAGTGCTCATGCTGTGCAAAGTCCTGGGGGTTCCCACTCTCCACTGACAGGAAATGCCCTTTTTTTTTTTTTCTTTTTCAGAAACAAATGGCCTTAAAGTACTTTTGCCACCCCTGCTGGAATGACTCCCTGGGTGATGAACCATGTTGCATATTTAGACAACAACCATTGCTGTTAAATTAGTGAGTAAAGTTAAAGTTACAGTTACAGTTAGCCTCCAATCAGTAAATCGTGAATACGGCTTATCTGCCCATTTTTACAGCGTTTTTCCATTTTATTAGCATTTAAATAGCTTTTCTAAACGCCACAAGACAAAATACAGATGCCATTACTGATTCATTGACTTTGTTCTATAACCCTTCACAAATACATCAATAAAACATTCAGAAGTTGCTCTGTGCTCTCCATCCTCGCCATTTGAATTATTTCAATTCAATTTAACTGCAGTGTCCCACCCTCTCGAAGCACCACAACAACTTTCAGAGTGCTCACTGAATTTCTATTTTGGCCTAATAATCCAGAAAACAGATTTCCCTTTCAGACCAGTAAGCTAAGCGTCATTGATAGTTAAACGAAGACATTAGCATGAGTCGGTGGTTAATGACATTGTTTAATGGTGTGTTCACTTTGTTAATATGGCTGACAACACCAGACACATTATGCTGGCAACTTTGAGTTGTCGTGAGTTCAACATGAGGAAGTCACTTTCAAGGATAAGTTCACAAATTTTCAAATAATTTGTCAAATAGCTTTTTTATTTTTTTTCTGTTTGCCTGCGGGCTAGTCTGCCGAGCAGGTGAGCAGAGTGATGATTAGGTTACATTCGCTAAATATATAGAGGGCAAATTGGAAAAGTGTATTTACATAGATCGGGGAAAAAAAAAAGTGGAAAAATTACCTCTGACAAATGAGCTTTATGAATCATAAAAATAGAAACTAATGTTTTGTGATAAAATTAAACTTCCAAATTTTGAACGCTACATTTGTAAAAGAAAAAAAACCTAAAACTTTTAAGGCTCTGACATTTATACATGTATTATAAGAGAAAATTATGTTGTAAAGGGACAATTGTTTTTCCCTTTAGGAGATGATAAAACACACACAAGAAAATACACACAAGGAACACTGATTTCAAAAACAGCTCAAGCTATTAGCATGATGTCTGTATGATGCATTTACCTTTCAGAGTTAATTATAACTCATTCGCCTGTTCATGATCTGCTGTGTTCATGGATCAAATGCTCTAATCAGAAAGGAAAGATAGAAGCATCTGTCACAAGTCTCTCTTTTTCAAAAAAAAAAAAAAAAAAACTTAGAGTCATGTGGTCATCAAGCTGCGTCTTCCTGTGCTTAGATTGGGAGGGGGGACTCATCGTCATAACTGCAGCGTTCTTACAGCTTGCTAATTGTTGGGTTTCATACTTGAACGATCTTCTTTTCTCCTAAAACCTCTTTTTATTGGATGAAAAAAAAAAGCATCCCGCACTCAACCTTGAGAATGTATCAATAATTCAAACACATCATCCTCTCATGATGTAGCTGTCTGCAATTGGGAAGAGTGTGTCTGAGGGATAATATTGCACTCAGTCACATCTGACTAGCTGTCACCTGCTGGAGCACAGCTACACCCAGCTAATAAATGCAGAGTCAAAGAGAGCACATTTTTATGACTCGCAGTACAGTAACTGCTGCTGCTCCTTGCAGGAAATGTGACTTACAGATCCTGCAATGTTCAGATAGCGAATAATTGGAGCTTGCATCCAATTTTGGATGGGTTTGGAGTAATTCTGGGGATTTCCCAACTTGGTTTCCAGACCCAAGCCCCGATCAAAGACTGTTGGTATTGACTGCCTGCCAAAGCCAAGGCTGAGCACATACAGAAAAGTGTTTTTATTTTTTTATTTTATTTTTTATGTATTTATTTTTTGTGTGTGTGTGTGTGCATACAGCAATGCATGCTTTGCATATCATGAGCACTAAAGAAATGTACATGCATTTGAAATCCACTAAAAATATGTCCTCATTTTAATTTTAAAAAAATATTTTTAAATGTGTAAATATTTTGTTTAAATTTTATTTTGTAAAGGTTAGCATTTATATTCAGTTAAAACACGTTCTCTTTTTGACAGATGAATATTCCTGCTGCTGTTTTTTTTTGTTCCATGCACTCAGCTGTTCACTTGCTCACGCTGTGTGGTTATAGTACTTTAGGGTGGAGCAGTAACAGAGCTGGGCTGGATGGAAGGAGCATAATTTTGTAAACAGATGGCATTTATTTATTTCATGGAAATTGTGACCAGATTCTGAGGGTCATCAGGTCGTTGTTTAGATTTAGTTTTCTCTAACCATTCATTTAATTTGCCATCATGCTGTAATCAGCTTTCCTTGTGCAATTCTACTACACTTTATAACTGGGTGTGCTGTGAAAAATCTATCAAATTAAAGATATCTCTTAAATATATCTTTATCACTCTGCAAATAAAATAAATCTACTGACGTATGTTAGTTACACTTCATCTTTTATTCTTCTTTGTTAGTTTCCACTGGGGAAAGGTGTAAATATTGCAAATATCGGTAACACTTTATTTGAAGGGGGGTGAATAAGACTAATACAAAGTTGACATTATTCAAAATGTCTTTGTTATGACAACTTGACATTAACCAAGAAATCATTACTGTTTAAACTTTACCTTTAATAACATAAATTTACCTAATTTTTAAAGTGCAATCAGCAATACTTTTATAACAAATTTATATCAGTAATGATTTCTTGGTTAATGTCAACTTGTCATAAAGACATTTTGAATAATGTCAACGTTGTATTAAAAATGTCATAATTTACCGAATGACACTTTATGACAACAGCCATAAATATTCATGAAGGCTTATTCATGTTCATGACAGGTGTTAAGTCATGTTTATGAAAGTGTCATGACAGTCTTATTCAACCCCCTTCAAATAAAGTGTTATCCAAATATCTATACATATTTAAAATAAATAAAAATTCAAACTATTATCTAAATTTATGAAAGGCTTAACTTTGAATCTTGTGTTTCAGAGGTTCAAAGAAGTTGGGATTTAAATTAGTTAGAATTTTTTCAGACCTACTTCGATATTAATACACATAATTCAAAAACAACTGATGATATCAGGTTGGCCTCCACAGAACTGTCACAATAGAACCGAGTGTAAAATGCCTTATTGTGATCAGAAATCATGACGCTGTGATACCTCCCTCTTAGAAATGAATCCTTACTGATGGAATAAAGTCTCAACATGCAGCCATTGTTTCAGCTGGAAGGTCACCCTCAGGCTGGAGGTTTCTTCTAGCACTTGCTTTGAATAGTCTCAGTGGTTTCCCACTTTGGCTCTCTCTGGAACCAAATTACATCCAAAACAATTATCACAACCAAATCTCAACAGAGGTGAAAAGTCCCGGTTCTGACAACTCCTCTATTTGTATTTACCAGCATTCATCGGCCAATCAGAGATGGGATTTGGGAAGCATGTAGACACATCCCATCAGGCAGCCAATGAGATTTTTTTCCCTTCTTTATTTAATATCTGAGAGAGAAGCATAGCATAAAATCAAGTTGTTCTTGCTGTAGATGAAACGTTCTTCTTCTTGGAGCTGCTTACCCCTCTAAGAAATGCCAAGCTTATATTCCAGCTTTTAACACACTGAGGTGTGTGTGGTTACTACAATTTATATACCTACATCATATTTTTCCCTTTATTTCACTTTTATTTATAAGCGTATTATATCGTATTCCTTCCTTCTCCACTGACAAACAAATCAGACATAATGCATTATTGGCATTTTAATACCATTACCATAAACAGCTTTCACAACAAATCATTTCATTATATTAAATGATTCACTAATTGAATGGTGAGGCCAAAAATCTATTACCTGTTCTCTTTTTTTTTTTTCTACTGATGAGATAGCAATGGATTTCGGTTCTCAAATAGGGCTCGTTTATCATTATGGTTAAAAACGAATCCAAATTTTCTCGATCAATTTGGCAACCTCCCAGTAACTTCTGGTGTGAGATAACTAAACACGGATAATTAGTAGATATGAAAAATCATTACCCGCTGTTAATCATAGCGGAAGTTTTCCCCCATTCTTTCTTGTGCCTGTATTAGCTCTCATGTGAAACAAGAATATTTTACTGATGTAATGTAATCAGAGATGTCTATCTCAGGGAAGTTTTGGCTCAATTAGCCCTCCTGAACACTCAAGGCTGAGTGCGGTGCTAATTTTGTCCTCCACTCAGCACCTGCAGTGCAGTGAATAGACTCCGTCACGAACTCTATGAAAATGAAAATATTTTGGAGGAATATCTTTGCATTGGTTATCCGTGCAAAACCTTAATTCCGCGAACAACTTCTGCCATCATTTAATCGACGCAAATTTATGGGAAACTGAAATGTCCACAAGACAATAAACACATTACGCAGATTAAATCAAACATAAACAACCAGTCTGGCCTATTTTAGAGCACGGTGTAGAAACTCTCATTATTTTTTTGTCTATTTGTAGATCTTGTTTAGTCTCCTTGCAACAAACAGTCCCGAAAATGAACAGTCACGAAGAGATAATAGCACACGGTTTCACTGGAAGCCTCCTCTGCCTCATCTTGGCTGGAAAATATTTGGATGGTTGCATGAAAAATTGTTCTGAATTCTGACCAATGAATCGTTTTACCCACGCTTTAATGTGCTTCATAAATAATCTGCATGAGAAGGTAATTAGTGCAGGTGTTTACACATATTTCTGTCATCTGGATGCACAGTAGGATCACAGTTGGCTGAGTGACTTTTTTGTTATTAAATTAGGCCCAAGGTAACAGAAAGAGAGATGAGCAACAGTTGAGCAGACATGAGCAACAAAATGTTTCCTTATTCATATATATATATATATATATATATATATATATATATATATATATATATATATATATATATATATATATATATATATATATATATATATATATAAGAGAACAATAAAGGTTAAAAAAATAAATAACTAAAAATGTCTCAGCGAAGTTGGACCCACAGAAAAGAAAAAGTGAAGAGTGAAGCTTGTAAAACCTTACACATGTATACAATAAAGTTATAAATGTATTTTATTATTTTAATAAATAATTATGTTAATTTATTTAATACTCTCCACAACACTGTGACATGATTTTGGCTGAGTGAAGCGTCCCATTGCAGTACCACAGAGTCTTGTCTTTCATCTTTCCTAAAATGAATGTGACTCACTGTCAGCTGTGTGTTTGTGTCACAGTCCAATGCTGTTTGAGCAACAGTGCATCATGTGCTGCCTAATCTCTACTTATCATGACAGTTCTTTCAAATAATATAAAGTTTATGCTTCCACTGACATGCACTGATTGACGAAAACGCAGAAGCAGATGTAATTTCACAAAATAAAAGCTGCTCAGAGAAAATGGATGTTGGTTGTGACAGTGGATGCTTCTACTCTAGTTTTGACTAAAAGTGGAAATTCAAATTTGACTTGGAAATTATGCCACAATAAGAGGAACTTCAATTTCAGCATATCAGTGATCATAAACATACAACTAGAGCCAGTGTGGAACGTCTGAAATTAAAGGATAGTCATGAGCTAGAATGTCCAAGTGTTTATTGAGAACCTGTAGAAAGACTTTTAAATTGCTTTTTACTAACGTTCCCCATCTGATTGAGCTTAAACTCTGTTGAAAAGGAGAAAGGCCAACAATTCCAGTCTCCTAATGTGCAAAGCTAATAGACACATTTTCCCAAAGGCATATGATCTGTAGCTGAAATTAATGAAAGGAGGTTATATGACGTATTGATTCCAAGGACCTGGATACAAATTCATGCCACAGTTTCTAAAGTTTACTTGGCAAAATATAAAACAAACAAATAAATAAATAAATAAATAAAAATAATACAATTCTATGATCATTGTCTTTACAATTACAATAAGATGTGACTTTATTTTGGTTTAGAACATTAAATTGTGAAATTTTTTTTTTAAGTTTGTGGCTTTGATGTATATAATGTATATATATTACAAGTGGTATGAATAAACACGGTACTGTACAAGATCTTTGGTGACTTTATTACACAGTGGAAATAATTATAATGTTTCCTCTCCATAAGCCTTTGAAATTGTAGGACTTCAAACCTGCACCAGTTTCCTTGTTGAAAACGAATGTCCTCAGTTTCAAAAGTAACAACCAGTGGTAATCAGTTTTCCTTCCTTTCAGCATAGATTCAGGTGATTTGGGGACAGTAAATTGCTCAGAAATGTGATCCTATCACTCCGCCAAGGTACTGAGAGCCAATTTAATGTGTTGTTAAGCGAAATAAGCCGACTCTCTGCGTGGCATAGTAACACACCAGTCATAAATGTGCCGAAATACTTGACTGTCTTTAGAGTGAAGATGCTAATGTGAATCGTGAAAAATCATGGTGCAGCTGCTGCTAATGGACTTCAAAAGGTCAGTCAGCTAATAATGTATCGCCCAATGTAGTTGACGTCTATTTTGTTCCAATATACTGACATTTTAGCGGAAATTGTTTCTAGTTTGCCAGTTTAACAGCTCCAGACATGCTGGGTTCAAGACTAAAACCACAAAAAGAACATTTCTAAATGGCAGTTCTTTTTTATTTAAGAATGTCAGTTTTTAAAACAGTTAAAAATCAAGTCAGTGTCCAACGTAAGACTTTAGTCACATTTAATGTCATAATGAAATTTGTGTCAATTCACATGATGGAGCTAAATCCCAGTCTAGTCAAAGACACTGATTTGTCAAACAACTCTGCAAAGGCGTTTAAGGAGTACAATTCAAATACCTTGAGCTTTGCAGATCTGCCTTTCTTCGTTTTTTTCTTCTGCAACCCCATAGAATGATGTAGTCACTACCTTGTTTCACTTTGAAGTTTGTTTACTTAATGACATCTACTTAGTGATGTTCACAAAATTAAATCCACCAACTGATGCACCACAATTAGCTCATCCAATGTAGGTAGGTTAATTAATGCTTAAATGGATTAATCTATGTTTAAATGAGTTTGCAGGGTGTCTGAGCATGATTGCTAACGTGCTCCTTAAATTACAGTTCAGCTGAATAACATGGAGGTCCAAAATGGATAGAGTGCACCAAACCTAGGTCAACCAAAATGGATGGAGTTGGCTCTGGATGTGTCATTTTGTTTCCAATTTTGAATGACAGATTGAACAGTCCTATGTGAGATGTTCAAAACTCTGGAGCTTGTTTTTGAAATCTAACCCTTCCTTAAACTTTTCTAAATGTTATCCCTGAATTGTCACCAGTGTCTGGATCTCATGATGTGTTTTGTTTGCTGATTTTGTCTTTAAAACCTCTGAAGCCTTTTACAGAACAGTTGGATTTTTACTGGGAACACAGAGACGAACTGCATTTAATCATTTGGTCACTTTGGAAAGCAACTAGTGGTTCAGGACTTCACTTAACGATATCCTAGGAAGAAGAATTTGAATACAGCATATCCTTTTCCTTTCACTTTGCAACTATTCACTTCATTTTGGCCTGGCACAAATAAACTGCAAATTATAGATTAAAGTTTCTGATTATAGAATAATGAACTATAAAAATGTTGTGGGCACTCAGTTCTTCTTGCTTAAATTCAGACTTATTCCCTAAAGTAACTTCTTTTACCCTACTAATTTACATCGACAAATACAATTTGGAGAAAACATAATTCTGCCTGGATTAACTCTGTAATTGAGGAAATGTTTGTTGTTGATAAATGGTGAAATGATATGTTGACTGACTGTGATGCATTTGTTTACTGTCAAAATATTTTTGACAAATAATGCCTGCTTGTAGTGATTGCCATATTATGAAACTAATTTCCCATTGGTTGAGTTTGATGAGCTAATACTGCAAAAAGATTAGAAAGTAGGTGGGATCTAATCTCTGGATTAAATGAAAATATAGGTGCATTTTAAATGGAAGCATTTCATTGTATTTATTAACCTAAAAAAATACTTGACCATATGTACTCAGGTATTCAAAATATCTGCCTGAAAAATCATGTGACTATGTTAGTTACAGAAGAATTAACATATAACACAGTGAGCGTACAAATGAATGACGAACACATGAGCTTTTTCTCTAACATTGAAGTACCTGTAGCAATCTTATATTGATCATTTTTATATGTAGTTTAACAATTAGTCCCAAAAGAATTTGATCTTTATTGTTTAGATATCAAAATCAGCTCAAACATGATACACAACACCAAGAGTTATTTTTTTTGTTTTGTTTTTTTTTATGCTTGGCCAGTGTCCCATATACATAGGTTATATTTTTACTTGTGTGGTTTATTTTCTTAATAGTAGCTCAAACATGGTCCATTTGGTGAACCGAGATATCTAGGTGGTAGACTTCACTTATACACCTCTACCTGCATGTTTGTGTATTTTATTTAAACAATTAGTTTAACTACAACTTCAGCCCTGGAGATCCAGTCATAAGCTGACAGCATTTATACCATCCAATCATTCATAAACAAAATAGCAGCATTGAATAAGTGGGGGCCAGCTTTTGAGAACTAATATATATAAGCTAATATATTAGTTCTCATATTAGCTTTTGAGAACTAATATGCTTCATTACAGGTGAATTAACATGCAAATATAGTTCTTTTGTGATGGATGCCCCTAATGCTTTCCAGCCATGTGCTGCAGTCAGTTTGAATCTTTTTCTTTTTCTGTAAACCAAGTACAAATGATGTGGGGACTTATAAACGTTGATGCATTGGGTGACCATGGAGCACTGAATTATTGCCCTCCTTGTAATATTTTCTTGCATCTGGAAGAGCGTGGTTCAAAAGCACAGCTGGCTTATTAATTGCAAATCAGCAATGCACATTTGATTAGAGGTGTTTACTTTTTTTTATTATTTGAAGGTTTAATCATTTGGAAGGTAATAAAAAAAAAGATTTCTGGGCACCAAATGTTCGTGCTGCACAGTTGCATTTTTCTTACTTAGAAATGACTTTGAGTTAAATGTTTTCAGCAGAGTTGCTATGCATATAGCATTTTTCTCTTTGTCACTGGTCAAGCAACTCTGTCACCACCTTTGATTTATAATGGCTTGCAGACTTGTCATTTTTTTTCAAAGTGGATGGCATGATTTCAAAGGGAGAGGCACAAGAAAAAGAGATTAAAACTGGCTTTTGCCTTATTTTCAACACCGTTTCTAATTATGTGGCAAACATAATGTGCTGCAAAGCTGTTAGCAACTTTGTCTGCTCATTTATGAACCTATTTTGATTTCCGTAGAGTAAATCAGGAGTATATAAAGCTTTTACAAGGAAATATTTATCATCCCATTTGCTTAAGAAGTAAAGTGAATAACAATATGTTTTTAATTACTTCTTACCAGCATTGCTTCCTCAATATTTGTAGCAATCGTAGGGGAAAAGAAATATCCTATTCTTTTCTCTTTTTTTTTTCAGATTGGCAATATGTTTTTTTAAATGCCATATGTATTACAAGCAAAGGCTTTTTCATTTTTTATGAGATTCTATTTAATCTGAAAGCACACCTCCCTCGCTGACTGTTGCAAATTAAAAAAGAACAAACAAACATAAACCAAACTAAGAGTGCAAGAAAAATCCTTTCCTCATTTAAAATCAGCCTAATGATAATGACTCTTGGTCATTTTCCATAATTATGTAATAACATGGTTTTATAATTAGCAGTATTACGTATAATACATTACAGCTTTTCTAGATGTTTGAGCTTAGTTGTGTAATATTTGGTTTTATTTATTCAGGATAATGTGGGAGATTTCTCTCAGGACAACAATTTCTCCACTATTCATAAACCTTGTTGGTACCTTCATTTTGTACTCCATCTTTGTCTCTAGCAATATATATATATATATATATATTTAGACACACAAAAACAAATGTTCACAAAACATGTGAATATCAAAATCTGTATATATCTATAAAGTCACAGCAATGTTTCAAACTGAGCATTTGTTTTTAAACTCTCATGTTCACTTTGCTCCTTAAAGCATGTTTTTGTGGCTGCAGGTAATGAAGACAGAAATGTCTTCATGTTACTTTGGCTTTGCAATGTAATGTTCTACTATACCGATTTTGGCAGGGGGTTTGGGGGTGGATCCATTTGAAAGATAAACTAATAAAACTGCTGCAGGTATTTGTATTTCCGTTGATTATCGTAAGCATGCTGTTTCAAAATCACCCATAACATTTAATCATAATTTTCCTAATTACCAGAATTAAAATTCAAATCAGCTTTGCACCTAATAACCACAAATTACACAGGGCCTGCATTCTGCCAAATACCCTGTGCTGCTAATGACTACAAATACCTTATAATGACAAAAAACATAGATTTGTCAAATGACTGACATCCAATGAATACCTGGGTGATCAAAGAGCACTGAAATGCTCCCCGTTTCATGTGAATCCATCCACTCCATCAGATTGCTGCCTGTGGAATGTAGCTTCGCCTTGAACCAGGATTTAATTAGAATAGACTGTTTTGAAGAGGGACTGGTTATTATCTGACTCAAAGAATGAGGACATTTTTCAGATTGTAGAGGGACTCTGTTTTCAGAACATGCACACAGATATGAATCAAATAGTCACCCAGATAAATTAATGTGATTCTTAAAGTTTGTCTTTAACGTTTCATCCTTCTGTGAAATTAGGTCTGCAGCAGCCAGAAACTCAAGGATGAGGAACTGAGTGTTTAGATCCCAACATGTAGGTGGTATAATTGGTGTAATGGATCAATTACTTGGCAGATGATAATAATAATAATAATAATAATAAATTTTATTTGTAACGCACCTTATATTTCAAAGAAATCTCAAAGTGCTACAGAGACTAAAAAAAAAAATAAATAAATAAATTGTAGAGCTTACAGTAATACATCTTGCACCAAGTGGTACCAAAACAAACAGATGATGTCTTTACTGCCTAGATGTAGCTGTCAAAACTGTAAAGTATAAAATCCAAAATATAATGAGTAATATTTGTTGTTTAATGAGAAAATGCTGACTGACTGTAGTTAAAAATGCTCCAACTCTTGAAAGAAAATAGCAAGAAAAAGATGAAAAACTACTGACTAGGATTTTTCTAAAATATATAACTACTTAGATATTTAGAGTAAAATAAATCATTGACAGGAATTTAATTATAACCGTTAATAAACCCATATGGAAATACAATATTTTTTTTATTTTTTTATTTTTTTTTTTTTAAGTTTGGAAAGCCCCCTTTAGCCATGTGGCGCATTAGCTTCAGCTGTGGACTCTTTAATTACACCTGGAACAATGGGGGTAGTTGTTTCCAATACAACATCATTGTAACATCTTTTCAACCTGAAGAATGTTGTAGAAAGCAGCTGTCAACAAGGGTTTATTTTTTACTTCTGCCGCTCTTCATCTGCCCAGTTTCAGTGCTGTGAAGCTTCGGGGTTACATGGTTTTGTAAGCCTGGGAATATGCTGTACCTTTATGTGTGCAGAACTCCACTGTACAGATGTGATTTCCATTCCCCAACCTTACCTAGAGTATTTTAGCATTACGAGTGTAAAAATGCTCGTATTTAAAAAAAGTCAGCCTGGGTTTCGTTTTCTTTTTTTTTGGGAGCTCATGGAACATGTTTGTTTCTGTTTATTTAAGTGGCTGGCACAGAAAAATAAATAATGGAAGAATAAGTTTTTTAAATTGTTATATACTTCGATCCAAAACTAGTCTGAGCAGCAAGTCAATCCACACACCATCCACAGATTTCTTTTTCCACCACATTATGTTCCAGTCTATTACAATTGCCTATAGGTACAGTGGCGCAAAAAGTGGGTATGCAGTGCATGGGGGCGCTGCACCAGAGGGGGCGTCAAAACCCCATCTGGACGGGGCGGCACCAATTTATGTGTTCGCATCCACCTCAATAATATATAGTTGCGACCCTGTATGGGTATATTAGTTTTACATAGTTTCTACATGTTTTGTGTAAAGGAACTTTGTTGAAGCATGACGATTGATCAAACATTAGATCACCATGCATCAATGTCATCAATTAGCAGTTAAGAAAAAATATATATCTTTTTGTCACATAAGAAGATGTTGCCATGTTTTTAAAGTTTTAGACAATCGGTGTAGAACATTTTTTTTAAAAAACAATACTGACCCCAGTAATTGTATATTAACACTACAGGAACTCCTGTAGCACACCAATATGTACAGACAATGTATATCTCTGTGGCGAGTCAAATATAAGATGCATTTAAAAGCATGAAATAATGCATAAGCCAGCTTACAGACACGGTGGCATGTTTTGTCATGTAGAGTCAAATTGAACAGAACAATGTTTAACTGCCTTCCCTGCAGTGCTGAAATAATGACCTGACTTTATGTCTGTTGTGATCTCTTCCTCTTTTTTTTCTCTTTATGTTTGGATTATCCTTCTCTCACTTGATTCAATATTTTTTTAGCTATTTTCAGTCAACTCAGATACTCAACTCAGCTAGATGAAAATGAAAAAAATCTAATGAAAAAAGACCACAAATTAAAAACTGTGATTTAGAAACTTCTAGACATTATGTTAATGACCTACTTCAAGTCTGTTTGCTGAAGTTTAGTGGAATGCCTCTGTTTGCGCACATTTTTTTAGGCAGCAAGATAGCATCAGTAATATGAGTTTCAGACAGGTGTTGCTGAATGATAAATCCAGGAACACCTGTGAGGAACCTTTAGACTTTACTCCAATTTAAGTCATTAAGATTTGTGCAGATGATGATGTCATTGCTGTGTAAGTTTCTAATAACATTCAGCAACATTTCAAGTGGAACAGTTGTGAATGTAATTCAAGCCAACACCTGAAACACTCTGTTCCTTGTGTGACACCATGGAAAAATCCCATAAAATCGGGCAAGATATTAGGAAAAGAACTTACACAAGTTCAAGATATTCTTGAGTACAAGTTCTAGATTGCTGAAAGTGCCATCCTCATCTGCTCAAAAATAATGCAAAAGTATAAACAGCATAGAAATATCTTGTCATCATGACAATCAAGAATGAGATGAGTTCTATTTCCAAGTCATGAAAGTGTTTTATTGTGCGGATTGTGAGCATCAAAACCAGAATAGAGGCAGAAGGACCTTGTTGAGATGCTGACAGAAGCTAAGATGGACTGAAATGGCATTCAGAGAGGAAGATGGAAATCCACTAAGGGACAAAAGCCTTAATGTTTAGTGACATGTCCTGCAGTCATGTGATGAAACTAGGAGTTGAACTGTGGCCATTGATACATTAAGAGAAATAAGGGGCTGCTTGCAAACTTGACAAGACCATCCCAACTTTCTAAAGACAGGTGTGGTAGCATGACTGTCAGAAGGACTTGTCCACGTATAAAAATGGATGATAAAATTGGAAGAGAACAGTATGTGGAAATATTATGCAGGACATCAGCCAGGAAGGTCAACTTTGGACACAACTACATCTTTCAAACATACAGTAAGCATAAGTATACATCAAAATCAATTACATATTGGCTTAAAAAAATCTGCTTTGGACTGTCCATCACTGATATCAGTCCAATAGAAAATCTTTAGGCAAAGCTGAAAATGTCTGTGAGAGTAAAAGCTTATGAAAAGCTTAGTTTGATTAAATACCAGTGGAACAAATCTTCAGAACTGTGATATCCAACTTCAATTGTAGCTCTAAAACACATATTTTAGATCATCAACATTCCATTCTTCCATAAAGAATATATATATAGTTTTGTCAGCAGTGCCACATGCTTAATTGTGCTTATTTGTTGAATGAGAAAGCTGAAACCGTTGTGCTATATGCAGGAGCAATCTCCTGCTCAGTGTTTGCTAGGGACACAGACATGCCCACTGTATATTACTGAACCTAATTGTACAACTTCTAAAAATGCCATAAAACTGCCATAAGAATTCATCATACCAATAATAAACATCCTCAAAAACAAGTACAAGGTGAAACTGTTGGAGGGACAACTATTCTATTGAGATTTACTCTACACAAACATGGCAATCACTCTCATTACGAGTACCAGTTGTGTCTTATTACCATGAAAACATGATGCAACTGACACGGAAGATCCAAAAGAGCCATTAGTGTCCTCTCTTTTATCCTGACACTGACTTCTGGGTATCTGCCATCACTTGATATTACATTACAGCAGCAGCAACCCCCCGTTTATCTTTATTACCACCCTCTAATCTCTTGTGACAGTTAATCATGATACAAGTTGTGCGGGTTGCTTCGGTTCTTCGCAGTTTAAGGCATTGTCTTTGTTTGTCTTCCAATGTAGCATTCGTAGCTTTTGATCAATGAATGGTCCATTATCTGGCATATATCCCGTCACAACTCGTGCCTTAAAAAGAGAAGTCAAGCGTTCCCCGCCCTCGCTGCCGGTTAGCCACACTGTGATTAATGTCTCCATGGTCTGGTCAAAGTGTCGATATCTTTAACAGCTGGGCCCATCTGTCATCTTTTTCCTGTGACACCCCTGAACGTAACTCAGGTTCTATCAGGGAGGCCATCCATCAAATTTGTAAACAGAGACGTCTCACATTAGCAGCCCTGAACACTTCTCATCATATAGCATAACAGACAAGCAATCATCTGATATTATGTAGGGCTACAGGCTAATGTGAATTATTAACGGAAATATACAGCACACCAGCTGCTGATTGGATAAGGCATCTGTGCCTAAAGTAATGGTGGGGGGAGCACTACAGGGGCAACAATTTCACATTGCAGAGGCAAACTGCTGATTTTACTTTCTTTTTTTTGGGGGGGGGGGTCTTACTTCTCAATCATGGACCACAATGATGGGCTGTGATGAGTCTTTAGAATATAACTTTCCTTTGTGTGCATATCAAAGCACAGACCCCATTTTCTCTAAACAGTCAATGTCTTTATATTGATTTGTTTGATTCGCCGTGCTGGAAAATCACAGAAGCAAAGTACTGACGTGTTTTTCATTTACAGTTATCGTGGATCTTCTCTATGGGAGACTCATAAAAATAACTGATACACACACTCACCTTGAACTCAGAAACCAATAATCCATGCAATACATTGCAAAAACTTTTTTATGCACCTTGAACATTTGCACATTTTGCCATGTTACCCCCACAAAGGTAATGGATTTTATTAGTATTTTACTGTGATAGGCTCATGCAATGTCGCAAGACTTATTTATATGTATTGTTACATTAATATCTTATATTGGTGATGAGAGACTCCAACCCCTGAGCAAAGCTTTTTCCAGAACATTGCAAAGATTCTCAATGGGATTCAGGTCTGAACTGTTTCTTAGATGATCCATGTGTAAAAAGTGATGTTTAATCCTCCCTAAATCACTCATTTACAATTTGATTCCAAAGAAAGCTTGACCTTGTCATCTTGGAACATCTCCGTGTCATCAGGGTGGTAACAATGCACTGATGGAATAACCTGAACATTCAGTATATTCAGGTAGTTAGCTGACCTAATAATATTGCTGAACCTGCACCTGACCTAATTCAGCAACCCCAGATCGGAGCGCTTCCCCCACTGGCTGTTACAGTAGACATAAGGCATGATGGGTGTATCACTTCCTCTGCCTCTCTTCTTACTCTGATGTGCCTATCACTCTAGAAGAGGGTAAATGTGTTCAGCTGTTGCTTTTCTTCGATTTGATGTCACCAAGCATCGTCTTAAGCAGGCATAAGGGCTCAGCATGGTCAAACCAAAGTTGAAATGTTGATGGGTCACTTGGTTTCTGGATGTCCTCAAGACCCAGCGAGTTGAACGCTTGTGAGCGGATGACATGAAGCTGAGAACAAAATGGCATAATTTTCATCAAGTAGCTGCAACAATGAGAACAGATTTCGTCAGTTCAGCATGACTATTGCAGAGCCCTTGACATCCTTTTCACAACCACAGGATGTGAGTTTTTACATGTTTCTTTACAAAATGAGAAGCTACTCTTTGCATCGTCTAGTGTTAAATAAGACGATGGACAACAGCTAGAAGACAATTGTCCATGCAATAACTATCAAATAGGAAACTCATGCCTAATTGCTCAGTTAAATTCAGGTGGTGACTTTTCTTTTGGCCAGGCAGTGCACATTGTACATAAATATTTTGGCAAGGTATGGAGTAGAGATCCACAGCATAAAAAAAATTGCAGTCGTCATTGCAGTATCAGAAAGTGGATCAAATCTCACCATCCTTTATTCGAGTAGTAAATCCATTCATTATTTATTATTTGTATTTATATTTTTCCTTAAATATGGATGAGTTCCTTCAAAAGCTCTAGATCTCAAAGTCAAAATGTTAAAGCATAGGGATGATGTTGGCGTCAGACAGTCAAAAAAGGAAGTGGGTGGAAACAATGGGTTAATTGCAATCAATATTATTGCTGCAATTTTCAAGAATGATCATAATCATCCATCCATCCATTTTCTAACACCCTTGTCCCTTAGTGGTGTCGGGAGAGGTGCTGGTGCCTACCTCCAGCTAACGTTCCGGCCGAGAGGTGGGATACACCCTGGACAGGTCGCCAGTCTGTCGCAGCATAATAATAATAATAATAATAATAATAATAATAATAATCTAGTATGTCTGTATGTAAAAGCATTTTGACAATTTGTTTTTTAAGAGGGTATCAAAATTCAAGAGAGCCGAGATGTCTTCTTATGGGTGTTATTCGTAAAGGCCTCACACTTATTGCTAAGATAAATACATGAGGCTGAGATCAGATGATGGTGGATCAACCTCATGGTTCTACACCGGATCTACAGCCTGCCACTCCGCCTCTCCCAGCTCTCTCGTAGCACTATGCAGTACTCACTCTTGGCAGGGCTTGTGCTGACTCTGCAGAGGAAGTAATATATGGATGTTGGAAATCAAGATATGGAGCTTTTGTCAGCTCTGTTTTGTCAGTGCTGCAGATAAATGTAGTTAAAATATGTTTTCAGCGTTGATTCTGGAAAGTCTTTTTTAGCTACAATTCAATTTCTATTCTTCCCTATATGCCTTTGGCAATAATACTTTATAAATTCACAGCTAAATCAAAAATAATGGCTTCTACAGCATAGATTAACTTGTTGAATTTAAAGATAAAAATCCAGTCATACCACTGATAAAACATCACTCTTGTTCCCCTCTTGCTGCTGAGCATTTGTAGTTCATTATTTTGACTAGAGCAAATCACATAGCTTTAAAAAATGAAAAACTCTATTAGATGAAGAAAGTGAAATTGAGCAGAGGTCCAGCAAAAGTGGAGTGAGATAGTGTTTCTTGATTCTTTGAAACCTAAGCATGATATGGCACACACTGAGCAGTGGAACATCTAATTGTACCAGCACCCCGGCAAAAAAGTCAGTCGGTTATGAAGACATAATGGAAAACAGGATTCTTCCTCTGTGCTTCATGTAATATACACCTTTTTGTATTTCTTCACTCAGAGGTCCCTTTCCCTTCATATGCTGTGGTTAAAGCAGCGATACCCATTGTAACAGTAGGAAGCATTTCACATGTATTGAGAAATCCAGCAAAGGAGGCCAATAATCAGGGCAGTTAAATGGAAATAGTTTCATTTCCTTTGGTGTAAACAAATACCCCATGTAGTCCCCGGACCAGAGCTGTGGGTAATCGTCTGCTATAACTCAACAGAACTCTTTGCCTTGAGCTATACATAATACTTCCTGCACTTAACTAAATCCATTTTTCAACCCTCAAAAGAGTCATGACATACCACTAGTTGCAGAAGTGACTGGGAAAATTAAACTTGAGAAGATTTTTTTTTTCTTTTTGCCTCATAATGGTATTCTCTATTGTCAAAACTTGTTTATGCATCCTTATGTGTTCTATATTACACAAAATCAGAAGGATAAAGTGCCCAGCCTAACACTTTCCTGTAGTCAAATAATTTATTTTCCATAGTAATTATTTGTGGGCTTTAGTTAATCAATAGGTTAATACTCTACTATGGATTCTTTTACTCAAAGGCTCTCCTCTTGTAAATAACTTTGATAATGTCTGGAGCAATGTAAGCTAATTAACTGATGTTTAATACATAGAATTTAGAGTAAAGTGTTAATAAAAGAGATATATAAAAAATTGCATATGGGGCTACGTAAATAAAAAAGGTTAGAAATTTACATACACTGCTCACTGGCATAATTTTTTTTATCTCCTTTTGGGGTTTAAATGTTTTATTTAAACATTTTTTTAAGGAGGACACAATAATTCAGTAAATAGTAAAAACAGTGTTTGCTGTTTTTAAAAACCACCAGCAGTGTTTGTATTATCAGTAAACCCCAGAGAAAATAACTTTTCAAATGCATTATTAAAACCCAAACATTATCTTATTGTGAACCTTTGTCAGGAATGTTGGTTAACTTTAGCCTCTTGTTTGAAACCTTGAGCTTGTTTTTTTTTTTTTGTCTGTTTTTATGTACAGTCCTGCATTTCATTCTTTTTTAATTAGCACATTTGGTCCCTGAGATGAGCTACAGTCCAACTCAGGAGAGGACAAAACCTGCATGAGTGTAATAGCATTACTCCACAAATAGATGCAGGAGGCCTTTTTCTCTTCTGCAGGTGGTGGGACTAAATGCCACACCCTCTGTTCGGAAAGCCTCTAGAAACCAGTGATTCTTATGTGGTTTGCATAAGCTAGCATAAACACTTGGCCCATTTGTTTCTTTCAGTCTTCAGTGGCTCCTGTCAAGTGCCTTATGCTTGTGTTTTTTGGCACATATTTTCTTTAAAAAAAGCAAGGGACAGGAGCACAGGTAGATACCTTCGGTAGAAACATTTATGAGGACTCGCCATTAGATCACTCCCCATGTTGTCACTGAGACAGAGCTCACAATTAGAAGGTTTTTGGATCTACTGCCTGCTCGTCTACCTAACGCGATGCAGATCCTCTCGAGCAAAATTAAAACATTGCTGAGATGTACAGTACTTTATGAATTTAAGCTATAATTGACAGTGATTCGGAGTTGCTTCATGGCCTCTCTTGAATTGCCTGCATTGTTCTGGCCGATTAGCCACTAACTCACCTATATTTCCTCCCCAGACAATGCAGATGATGGTGTGCGCCATCAAAGCCAAAATAAGGTGGGTGCCAATTAGGTGGAGACGGGAGGAGGATTCCAGGTGCATTTTAATGCAAATTCACCCCAGCACCTGCACCCTGTTGTCTTTCCATTCAAAGAGATTTTATAGCTGGTGGACTAGGTCAGAAAAAATTATGAAAGTTTTTCAGTTATTAGAAGAAAAAAAAAAAAAAGCCCTCTTTTCAGGGCTTAGCTTGGCTTAGAGGGTGGGAAGGGGTGGGCTGAACTTTGTAATGATGCCTCACTAAATGTTCTAAGCATAAATTTAAATTGACTTTCTGCCAGTGGAGTTTCAGTAAAATAGCTTTTGGCCTTTAATGTTAAAAGTTAACAGGAATAATCTAATAATCCATTTTCTCACATTCTGGGTTGAAAAACTGCAACACAGCGTGAGCCTGCACAGTTATCTGGGCCCCCCCAACACCCCCTGCAGGTTACAGTCATCTCTCTTTTATTTATTTATTTATTTATTTTTTTAAGATTTTCCTGATGAGTATACAGTAAACTAAAGCCTGTGAGTCAAACCCGTGCAGATCAGTTGTTACATCAGCTTTAATAACCAAAAATGTTGAAATGAGATAAAACACGACAGTCTTATCTCAACATATAAGGTTATTTTGAATGTATGATAGCTTCCCTGTGAAGGGCATCTTAAAAAATAAATGCTGTATCTATGTTATAAAAAGCTAATTCAATGAATAATTTCAAAAGGCAAAAGAAAGAATTAGTACCGACTCGCCATATTCAACTGCAAAGCTTTTCCTTTCTAAGCATTAGCAATGAGACATGAACTTCCTTCTTAAACAAGCTATTCTCAAGCAGGTTTGGTCATGACTCTCCCTTCTTAGGGTGTATTTCCTGGATTTACAAATACACAAGTGACATGCTAAACAGTGGCCTTTTAAATCAAAATTCTTCGTCATTATTTGAATGAAATCAAGTCAGGACAAGACGGGAATAGCAGTCAGAAGAAGCTTGCTGTTGCAAATCTTGACGCTGTACCTCTGTGATTGCTCAGGCCACCACGGAATAAAGATTAGAAGAAAATCACTAATCACAGCGGATGTCATTAGCATATTACCAATAAGGGGTGGAAGAGAAAAAAGGGAAAAGAGGAATTGCCTTATAATACTGGATAAAGTGCAAATCAATTCCATGTATGGATGCACACAGCTGCTTGACAAACAGACATATTCACTCCCAAACATGGGCGAAGGAAGTTGTCTGAGAATGATGTTTTTTTCAATGTTTTTGTCTGAGTTACTCGCTGGAGCACTTGATGCTAATATCACATTCCCCCTCTCTCTTTTGATCAGCTTTTGCAGCTGGGCTACCCTGCCTTGCTTGGATGCATCAACAAAGCTTGAAGTGGCCACTCTAATCTGGTTAAGTACTGCCTGGTTGGGGAGAAATTAGCTGAATTCTTTTAACTTTTCAAACAAACATAATGCAGTCAAACTTGTTGGATGGGAATCAATTACTAGAGCTGAATATAGGGTTTGAGGGAGAGGGGATGGTGGAGATATCGTATAATTTCATTGCTGGAAATCATCTAATATGTCTATTCAGTGGCATGAGCCTGTAGTATCACGTCGAAGACGTATTTTAGTCCGATGGAATGAATGAGGCAGAGAAGTAACTGTTGCCAGAATGTGCTGCACAAATCTTTTTTCCCCTGTGGGTGATATTGCCATTATGCGCATTACTTCAAAAATAGTTATTCCTTGCCTAAATCCATGAGATATCACCAGGAGAAATGGGATCATTTCAGGGTAATTGCACAGTTTCTCAGTATGATAAGTTAGACAGGTGAGTGCAACCTACTGTCACAATGGTATTTGTGTATTAATGAGACGATGTCTGTATAAATCCAAAAGCAAAACACACAGGTTAAAAGTTTTGTTTAGATTGTGCACTGCTATGTAAAACATTGCAACATATACAAGTGGAAACCTTGCAATATACTGGTAAGTGTTATGTAAATTAGAAGTATGCATTTCATTTTATTACTAAAGCCTTTTTAACTAACTGAAATGTTAAAGTGTTATGCACATAGGTTTGAAATTTGATATTTAGGGTTACTCAATGAAAAGGACACCAAATCTCTTAAGTTATACAGAAGTATCGTTGTTTTATGTCACTTGAGATTACCAAAAACATTTGTATTTCCTAATCCCAGAATTATAAGCACAGCATTTTTTTTTAAAAAAAGATTCTTGCTCAGTGTCAGAAGTTTACGTACATTTCCTTAGTATTTGATGCTATACCATTTTAAACTGTAGGATTATGGTCAAACATTTTAGGTATCCTTCAACAATCTCCACAATAAGCTGGAAGTTTCATCAATTACTTATGACAAAAATAGTGCAGCTGAGTCAGACTTGTTGGTCATCTTGCTTAGGCACATATTTAGAGCTCAGCTTGCAAATTTGCCATGAGAATGAGATCAAAGGTTTAAGAAAAAAAAACACACACACACACACACACACAGACTTTGTTGTCCTTTTGCACTGTGTAACAATTTGGCAGTATGCTAATGGTAATTTCCATTTGAAAGAGCTTCATGTGTCAAAGTTTAAACTTCTTGGCTGATGTTGGACAATGCAACTGAGATCAGGACTTTGTGATGGCCTCTCCAAAACATTGATTGTGTTGCTCTTAAGTCACTTTGTGATTAATTTGGAGGTATACTTAATGTCCCTGTCCATTTGGAATATCTACTTGTGCCCAAACTTTACCTCCCTTCTTCACTGTTCCAAGAAATTGTCATGTCCCAATTGATTATTTATTTTGTCATGTGTACAAGTCTTGGTGATATTTTGCTTTCAACTTTCACTTTTTACAAGTGATTGCACTCTCAAACAAATAATTATATCATTATCGACTTTCGTAGCAGATGGTTTCGCTTGGAAAAAAAAAAAAAGATATGATCACAATACAGACATTTTTGTTGTATTCAACGTTTTCTCCCATCAGATCTTAAAGGCAGATTGTCTCCATTTTTCAATGTGTCTAAAGCTTTTGTTTGAGAAAAGTCTGTTAAATCTGTCTTGCTGCTAATAAACTGCCATTATTCCCCTCAACAAGGCTGCGCTCATTAATAATGCTTCTGTCAGTTGCGTATTCTCTTCTGTGAAAATAGAAAATATCATTAATTACAGTTTCTGTCAGCCACTGACAGCTCGATCAATTGTTCTCGTCCCTGAGTTCTGTTTCATTGTGTCCGTACCTAGTGACCACCTATTCTTTACTGTCTCAATGGGGATGTCCAGCATGTGAGAGCCACAAAGGCCTTGGGAGATCTCAGCACACATTGCAAAGCTTCTGTCCTGGCAACACATTAGTCATCCAAGAAGCGATCGAGTTAGGTGGCAAACTCAAAATGTGGCTTTATTTCTCTCTCGAGTAGAGATTAGGATAGGGAGTGTCAGCAAATACGAAGGTAGCATCATTTTCTTTCTTATATTTTTGTTATTTGTATAAATATCCACTTTGGTGAAAATTAAAGGGGTTTGTTCTATTTAAACAATCAACATAAGACTGGACAGCAGAGAAGCAATTTTTTTTATTATTGCTTTTCCATTTATTTTTATTTATTTTTTTATGATGTAATGATTTGTTAATTAAAAATGGCCAAACAAACAGAAAGTTTCAAAATCTTGGCACTGCTCTAACATAAACCCTACACTGAAAAATGTTTTATTTGAACCAACTTAAAAAAAACGTGTTACAGCTAATGTTATTAGCTTTGCTCAAGCAATAATACTCATTTGATTTTCAATCAAATCAGATCAAATCAGAGTTATACCTTGAGCAAAACTAATAAAATTAAGCTGTAGCAAATCAGTGAAAAAAAAAAAAATCAGTGTAGTTTTCATTGTTTCTTTTTACATTATAAACCAAAGGGAAGTCAACTGTCGTACACCAGCTGTTGCCCTGAGTGCTGCCATGTTGGACAATTAGGGGTTTTGCTTTGTGAGATGATTTTTACTCTGTGCATCATACTGCAGCAATGCTTAAGAAAAGCTAATCTGAAATTCAAAGGCAATATGACTAAGTATATATAAACGTGTATAAACGTATTTCAAATCATTCAGAATTCTCTGCAGTAAACCTGATTACTTATTGGCTAGAAAAGTGAAATGTAAATCGAAACACAGCTTTTGAATTCTGTACAAGAAAACTTGTACAAAGATTTTTTGTAAAAAGTGCTTGATAAAACTAACTTTTTTCAAGCACCTTTTAAAAATGCTGGCATCAAAAGGCAGGTTTTATCACACTATATGTTTGCCTTTTTGTACCATCATTTTTATTCATGCCTTCATTCCCAATGGACTGAGTATCTTGTGATTGTTTAATACCTTTTGTTAAACAATCATTTATTTCATAGTGACTACTTTCTTATTGAAGTGCATTTGGAGTTTTGCTGGGGCATAGCTGATATGTCCTGGGGCATGTGGCAATGCAAAATGGATCTGGCAATGCCTAAACGTTCTAAGTTATACCATCGACCCGTCTTTAAATTGCATGCATAATAAAAATGTGTGTTATGTATGCAGTGCTACAAGAAGTTTATTTAATATGCATTTCCTTTTTAAGGGGGGGGGGGGGCTTTGTAAAGGATGCAATTGTTCGTAATTGAAAAATGACCAAAGCAAACAGAAGGAAACAGTAACCTGATGTTTCAACACCTTGGCTCTGCTCTGACAAAAATCCTACTCTGAAAAAACATGTTTATCTGAACCAACCTAAGCTTTTTTTGTTATGCTTACATGTTTAAGATCTCCAAAAGAGCTGGACTGGGACCAAAAAATGGCCCTTGCATTTTTGGCAATGGCGGCCCACCATGATAATTAATACAACACGGAAAGGCACACAACATACCTGAGGATACATGTGTGCGCATTCTGTCAAAGAGCGTAACCATGTTAAAAAATGTATATTTTTCTCTAGTAAAAGAGACTTTCATATTGGGAGAGATGGCCACATTCTCACAATTCCCATTTACAGCAAAAATTGTTGTCAAAGAAACAGTGGTGAAGATGTATTTTTAGTGTTTTATAAAAATATACTGGTTATACAAATACCCAATTATCCCCCAAAGTAAGTAAGAACATAGAACTGTGTAAAATAAAGAGTTCCCATCAAATTATGAAAAACAGAGAGAAGATGAGAGAGCAAGAGAGAGAGAGAAGGATGAAAAGACATCCAAAGGAAAGAAAGAGAACACAGATCAGTTAAGTTATAGTTTAAATAATGACTAGGTAAACAGAGAGATAATAGCTTACTTTGTACTTTCATATGCTGAAACAAAGGCAGCAGGAACCTTGGTGCTCTGAGGATGACAGAAAGCAGATTTAAGGTCAGATAAGCTACATTCATGCTGACTCTTATCTGGAATTTTTAGTAAACTCACAGTGAAAGAGAAAAATCATTTGTAAACTTCAGGGAAAGAGAATTTACTACAAATATGCCCTAAGGGAAGGCAAAAGAAGAATCCAGGTAGGTCAAGAGAACAGTGAGACTTTTTTTCTTTTTTTAATTTATATTGACAGTATGTGTGTGTCCTTTAAATGATGCAGAAATGAAAGTCGCATTATTACAGTCATTCTTTAAAGGACAGAGGCTTTACGGCCATTCAGTTGGATGTCAGCAACAACACAAAGCAATAGCACACAATATAGTAAGCTTACAAATGCAAAGAATGTTTATGAAGTCTACACCAGTGAAAGGCATCCCTGCCCTGTCCCCTGGGTCCATAAGACAGGGCAGTTTTATGGACCCAGCACTGTCAGGCCGCACGGCTTATGTAGTTACGAGAAGTTTGTTTTTGGACACACCCTTCAATTAATGAGCTCATTTTATTCTCCATGTTATCGGAAGCCAAAGAAAAAAAAAAAAAAAAAAAGGACAGAAGGCCTCAGTGGGACGTTCTCTTGCTGGATTGCCTCAGGCAATTCCTCCTCAAAACTATCCATCCTGCTTTCTGGCTGAAAAACCAGCTTCTGGAAGTTGAGTAGTTGAGTTGTTTTCTGCATAAACAAACACACCCACGAAATTCTGACACAATAGTTTCTCATACCAACAAAATAGTTTTGCATGCAAAGGGGGAGCAAAAAGTTCACCACAGGGTTTTATAGCAAAAATTGATGGACAACATGAGGCGGAAAAGTTGCAACTGCAACTTTGGACAAAGGCTGAGGGGGCTGAGAGACTTCATCGGATTAGCCTACTGTCCTTCAAGAAAGTCAACTAATGGGCTGTTGCAGTCAATAAAAAAGATTTATAATATATTTTCTGAGGTAAATTATGGCAACCCCAGGCCCGAAAATGTGCGTCAATCCACCGGGCATCGCCTGTTAAACCAGATGGCCTGTCCTTGCCTGAATGCCAAATAATTTCATCACAGAGAAAGATAAAGTGAGTAAATACAAAATGCAGTTTTCAGATTATTAGTTCATTTATTGGAGGAAATACTGCATCAAAACTAAAATGGCTCTTTATTAAAAAAATAAAATGAATAAACAAAACCTTAAAACTGGCCTTTACACCCTTGGTGGAAACATTTATCAATAATTTGTAAATAAATCTGTTTCCTGTGTTTTTTTTGTTTGTTTGTTTTTTTAAACAATTGCATCATCTTTCGGGTTAGAAATATTAGATATAACATGCTCTACAAAGGTATCTGTATGTAACTTATTGCAAAAACCCATGTGAGGCAATTAAGTGATGTGTGATGTAAATACCACAGTTAAAATCAAAATCAGCCTTCTGAAGAAAAGAGACTGTTCTTCAAAGGCTTTTCAGGACATATCTATATGTGCTGCTCATTATTCATTCGCAGCTCAGGAAAAACCCAAAGAATTCATTTTATATTCTGTGGGTGTGATAAACCGTATTAATGGATTAGCTGTCAAGATACCACACTGTTTCCTAAGTTATTGCTGAAATATTCTTTCACATATTCTGTCAAACACCGGATTATGTGACACAGTAATACAGACCTTGGTTAAAGTTGTCCTTGATGGATATGCGTCAAAGGATATCATAGCAAACCCCATGCATGGCTGTAATTAAACAAGTGCAAGTGATAGCAATAATGTATCATCCACTAGAGCCGACAACTGGAACTGGGGTCCTGGCTTCCTGTAAACCAGTTACTAGAGACAAACGACTTGCGGCAGTCACCAACGTCATGCATAGAGAGAAGGAATATCTTTATAACAGTGGTGGCCCAGCTAAGACAAATGGACAGTCATAATCCCCCCACTGGTGAAGAGTGTGGCTGTTTTTTTTTTTTTTTTTTTTCCAAATGCGATAGAGTGGATGTGAAATACTTTTGTTGCAGCACAATTTCGGCTCCTGCTCATTCCTCACACAAGTCAAATTTGACAGGTTTTTTTTTTTTTTTTGGCGTATTTTGGAGAAGCTTACCTATCTTGGAGTGACTGCCATCAAAGTTGGTCGAGTTGTTTGTCAAGGATGGTGGGGAATTCATCATCAGTGTGTGCCTGGTGCTGCCAAAAACCACTCAGATAGAAGTAGGCCAAGAATATCCTCTGTAATTAAGATAGAATATATGCATCATAAATAAGGAGAAATGTGCATTTCTGGATGTCCTACATTTAGAGAACCATCCTTGTATTTATTGGCAAATACTGTTTGACTATTCACGTACACGATGCTCTGTTTGTACCCTCGGATGCAGAGAGTGCTGACAAAGGGAGGATTTGACTCTTATCGTATATCATTACATGAATAAAATATGTACTTGATTACATGAAAAAGTTTATTTAGCAGTTTTCCAATTTAGTTTTGTTGAATTAGGCTGAAAACGGGGAGGGTGGCGCTTGTGAAGGGCAGGTACTGTCAATATCTCGGGAAGTAATAGATCTATGACCTGTTTTAATAATTGATAGAGAAATTACAAAAGGGAGTTCTGTAATGTCTCAATAGAGGTGCATACTGATACAAAAATAGGATCCAACTATATGCCTGTGCAATAAAGAAACATTATGTGTTCCCTTATTTTGTGCTACCCAGGCCAACAACTTGTAGATTGTCATTCATGTTATCCTGACTCTTGGGGATGTAAAATGTGTTTGCCTTTATCTCTTATGCTCTGGTCGTGTCCTTGAACACAGTCGGGACCAGCAGTGCTAAGAAAATCATTTATGGCTCCTTATGTACTGTTCAGTCCTTCAGGGTTCTTGAAACATGTCAGGGGAATATAGATGAGCCCTGCTCAGAGATTCCCTTTTTGATAGTTTTAGGTAGACCATCAGATGAATGGATTCTCGTGCACTTAGATCCCCCAGTGGGATCCTGTTATTCCAAAAATGCCCATCTGATCTCCTAAACATAATTCAAAGGAGACTATTCCCTCATTTGAGTTTCTATGTCACGATAAATTCAGCTCAGTTTAAATAATATTTCAGATTAAGATGGATTTGTTGAATCTGAACGTTACTCATCTGGTTTTCAAAGTGTCATCTTTGTCACTGAATCAGTGCTGAAATTAAACTTTTGTGCAAAGAATTTGATTTATGTTGTAATTACTTCAGTGTAATTACCAAGAAAGCAGTTAATCAGCATAAATTAGGAAAAATCAAATAGTTTGAAACATACTTGAAAAGTAAACATACTATTCATTACAATAAAAATGAAGAGATCAGGGTGCTAAAACATTAGGTTGAAATAATAATTATTTTGAGAGAGCGGTGTTGGAAACTTCTCAGTAGGCAGTTTGTTTTCGACTTTCTCCCAATAATGATCAAGTCTAAGTTGTGCAGTTCTACTTGGTATTCAATCCCTCACTTTATGCCTAAGCATTTTAGTATTCATAGCCAGAGAGCATTAATATAGCTTTGGTACATCTGTACAAACAATCGAAACCTAATAGCGATTATTATTTACCTCAGGACTTTATTTTCTGAATTACAAAACAGATTTCGGGGTTGTTTGTTAAACCAATATACTTTCTGCATACAGTGCTTTGCATATTCATTTTTTTTTTTTTCAAATTGTGATAAACTACAAACTTTAATCTTTTTAAGCAGGGTTTTATGCAAAACACAGACACATAAAAGTCAGTAAGTGTGAAACAGAAGGCGAATAATACAAGGTTTTTACGAGTTTCTGCAAACAAAAATCTGAAAAGTGTGTTTCTTTCCAGAAGTTCTGTTCAAAAGTCATGTTCTTAGTTTGGTATAAGCCATGTAGGGGAAACAAATGTGGGAGAAGGTGTTCTGGGCTGAGATCTTCAGCCTGCATATGCTGTGAGTGGTGGAATATTAAGTTTGCACATCACACTCTGAAGACACCATCTGGGCCATGAAGCATGGTGGTGGCAGCATCACAACAAAGGGAATGTTTTTTATTCAGCAGGGACAGGGAATCTAGTCAGAGTTAATGGGCAAAGGGATATAACTAAATGCTGTACAATCCTAGAAGAAAACCTGTTAAAGACGAAAAAAACTTGAGATTGGGACTGAGATTCACCTTCAAGCAATATTATAATCATAAACACACAGCCAGATCTACAACAGAATGATTTAGATCGAGTGGCTCAGTCAAAGTTACTTCTTAGAAACTGAAGTCTGATGAGAATCTGGGCAAAAAACATAACATCTACCTAAACTGACAAAACCTGAGCAATTTTTCAAAAAACAAAACAAAAAAAGGGGGGGAAACATGTTCTAAAAAACATGGATTTCTATTGGAATTTAGTTTTAATTGTTAAAAGTTCATTATTTTCCTGCCATTTTCATATTACATACTATTGTGTCATAGTCTGTCTCATGAAATCGCAATAAAATGCATTTAAGTTTGGAGTTGTAATGTGGGTAAATGTTATAAAATCCAAGCCATATCAATACTTGTGCAAGGAACTGTGTATTGGCTTTGTTCATAACAAACCCTGCAAAGGTTTTAGGCTAGGAGCTAAATGATCATGAAATATGTCTTTCACACTTACATGAGAAAACAAAATCAAATTTAAAATGCACCTCATTTATTACTACTTTGGAGCTGGAATAAAGTTCAAACCTACTGCAGCACATATTGAATAAAAAAAAGACGGAAACACCTGTCAGTCTTTATCAGGGCCAACCAGGGAAGACAGATTCACATGTGCAGACAATTTATTGCTTCAACTCAACCTTATGCTGCATGTTTTTAGACTACAGGGAAAACTGGGGCACCTGGAGGAAACGTATAAAAACTCAGGGCCAAACTCGTGATCCATGAAAAGTGACAGTGTCACTGATCCGCCTCTGCTGCTCTGAAATCCAGACTAATGTGGGGCTTTTATAGCAGCAGCACCATAAAGCATAGTGACACGTTTTGTACCTATTCAGCTGGAGACAAAATTCTGGGTTACATTAATACTCTGCCACATTTAACTTAACCTCTGTTTGACACAGGGGATGGGTTGAGACCTACCAAACTATGTCTTGCATGGTAATATGTTAAAGCTCCACTGATTAAATGAAAAACTGTATATTGCAATGAATTTTAAATATATATTTGAATGCCCTGTCTTTGTAAAGCGTGCTGTAGTTATTAATATAAAGAGAGGCTTTATATAATCTTAAACTGAGCTGCATATTACAGTAGAATTGTCTGCTTTCCTGAATGTTTGGTGCTGTAATCTAATACAACACAATACGGTGAGATTACCACAGAGTTTATCTTGGAGTTTCTGTCCCTCTCGTTCAGATTATGGAGTGATCTTGTGAAAGGGATTGAGGATATTCATAGATTATGATTAAATCCTGAACTGCAGATGCTTAGCAAGAGGTTAGTGCAGAAACACGCTAGTGTTTAATGTGTACTAATGTAGAATTGTACAAAGAAGGGAACATAATTTATTGCCTTATATTTGATTTATCGAAAAGAATCCAGCATTGGAAAAGTAAATGCAACACATTACAAACATACTTGACTAAAATCCTCCATATTTTATATAGTTCAATCCTTTCTCTTCTGATGTAGAGTTTGAAAATACTACATAATCAAAACATCAACCTGCCATTTTCATACTACCTACCCAGGAAGCTACCTTTAAAATATGAAATCCAAAGAAATGCTGACCATAAATTATGTCTCCATCATAAACCAAACCACTGCAGCAGCTCAGTGTGTTAACAAGCTGTGGGGCTGAAGTTAGTGCTCATGTATTTATACAGCCAAGTGTATGTAGTGTCTCCCGAAGGGGTTTGAACGCCGCGGATTACAAGCAAGGCTAACATTTAGCTCTCACCCCAGACAACATGACTCATAAGCTCTAAAGAGCCGCCGCATATGTCTGCATCATAAGTCCAATTGTGATATGACAAACATGACCTTTGGATTCAGACCCATCTGTTTTGCTTCTGATGTTTACATAGGAGCAAAGCAGTGCATGCGTTTGCACTGGCTGCGATTTCAGAAAACATGCTCCATAAGCAACCATTTTTTAAAAATCACACTGCACCATGTTACTTTTTCCAACACTTCATCTTCTGCTGTATTGGTTCGACATAAATGTTTTATGAAATAGTAGAAACCCTTCCAAAATTATCCTTAAATTTTTATGTTCATTGGGAAAAAAAAAAAAAAAAAAAAAAAAAGAGTTGTGCATTCAGCAAAAACCACCACTCCACTCTTATGGCTAATCTTGAAGTTTTATCTAAATTGGTAGTAGAGCCAGTTGAAAGAAATAAGTAGAATTAGTACTTGCTGTCAGTACTAAATCAAAACATGTACAAAAAAGGGATTATTTGGTAGAACAATACAATTTCAAAATTTAAGAAGTCGAGAGCTTCTAACGTGGCAAGTGTGCAAGTAACCCATGTGTCCTTCTTATAATACTCCTATAAGTCCTATAAGTGTGTTATTTGAATTTCTTCCCCGTTTTCCTGGTAGAAGGAACTAAACATGTAATTTGATCTCGGTATTAGCTGTTCTGTGAAGGCCTCAGAGGTTTGTTAGAGAGCAATAGCAAACAAAAATCAGAGCAACCCCCAAAAATATGGAGAAGTTAAAACTGGATTAGGTTATATAACAGTATCCCAAGCTTTGAACATGTCAGGAGACATTGTTCAATCCATCATCCAAAATAAAGAGAGTGTGCCACCACTGCAAATCTACTGAGACATGGCCATTCACCTAAACTGACAAGCTGGGCTAGGAGAACACTTGGCAAAGATTGGGCCAAGAGGGCCGCGGAATCTTTGAAGCAGCTGCAGATGAGGGAAGTTTCTGAAGAAAACCAAAATGAAACAGTTGTTAGTTGTGCACTCCACAAATTTGTCCACAATAGGAAAACTATCATGAAGAAAGCCATTGTTATTTCTTGGTATATCTTGAATTCTTGTGATCACAGAATTCAAGGTATACCAGTGGGTTCCCTACATTGCTTGTGGAAAGACACTGATGATTTGTCAGGGGGTGTGGTTGGTGGTGTTGAGAATGAATGCAGAGACCCAGGTTGTGATGATGAAGATGATTATGAATTTAATGATGAAGGCTCAACAGCAGAACAGAACAGGCAGCACGGCAGAGAGTTAGCAAACATCTGATACCGGTAGCAACTGATAACTGAAGACTGAAACACAAGAGCTAAGCAAACCAGGACTTCACAGTTCAACTGGAGAGCTTCAACGAGGAACACAGACAACAGGTGGGACTAAATACACTGGGAGGGTAATCACAGGAACGAGACACAGCTGGGAACAATCAAGACAGCACAGAGACTCAGGGGACAACAGGACTAGACAGAAAATCTCAAAATAACTACGCAGAAACACAGATCACAACATGATTCCATTGAAAACATTTATCATTGCCCAAATTCATAATTATGTAGTTTATTTTGGACAATTATATGAAAATGTAATAAAGTACATTGATGCTTATGGTTGTAACATTGCAGAATGCAAAATAAATGAAGTGGTATGAATACTTTTGCAAAGCACTGTTGCGAAAAGTAGCACCAGTTTTGTGTTTCTCATTTACCAAATACATGTCACTGTATTTCAGCCCCACCCCTTCTAGCCCCCAGAAAAGTTGAGAGAAATCAAATTAAAACTAAAAGGTTTGATTTTTTTTAAATAGTGAACTTCATGTTATTTTGTACATGCTGTGGACAAAAAACATTTCCCATTTTTGAACTTGAAGGACCATGATTTGATTTACTCTAACTTTGTTAAATGGCAGATTGTATATTTTACATTTGTATATGTAGATACATACATATATATGTTTTATACAAATGTGTTTTTTATTGTATTTCTTTTAATAAAAAAACGCATTAATTGTCTCAATTATGTAATTCCATAGATGTTTGTAAAATTGACCTTCACAAGCTACATTTTATGTAAATAATCATTCATTTAACCTCCGTCGCTAACTTCTTTCCCATAAATATTTGTAATAATTGGAAAGGACAAAAATAATGAATCTGAATAAAACCCACACTTGACTTAATTCTGCTTTCCCTTTGCTTAGATATCCACTAATCCCCATGTGCCTTTTATAAATGGACCAAACAATAAAAAATAAAAAATAAAAAACAAAAGACACAGGACGTTTCAAATTAGATTCACAGTCTCTGTGGGCAAAGTGTAAAATTGCTTTCACCTCCTCTGTGTTAAGCAGCAGACCAGGTCATTAGTGCAATTCCACTGTGGCAGTATTTGCTGCAAATCAACTTATAAACTGTGGAAATTAGCAAATGAGTGTGGGAAGGCTGAATCTGCATGAGGACATCAAAGATTGCCTGAAACACATTATAATGAAAGTGAAATCCACCCTTGAGGGAGAAAAAAATAGATATTTTTTTATTTGTTTAAATTGTAACTACAATTAGACTAATCTCAAACACGTGGAATGGTCCGCGTATCAGGTTGTTTTGACATGTAAAAAAAAGACGACACAAATTAAAGTCTACCATGTCATTCGTCGGTATCATCAATCAAAGGGGTATAAAGGTTCAAATATACAACAGCGCTGACATGTGAACCTAGATGTTGACATTGCTCAGATACATTAGGCCCCAAAACAAACCATTGCTTGGGAAATCATCTGTTAACGACATGCTTTTGGTCTGAAGGTTTTTGTGTATTCAGTGTCTTATGCTGCTCTGCTGTTCAATCCTCTGAAGTCTATCATTACTCCTAACTATTCTGCAAAGAAACAGATGTAGAATTTATTTTCACCAGTTCATTTCATCCGGGCATTGTTTTGCAACAAACTTTATTCCTTTTGCCATCAAGTCAGGCTGGATACTTTCGTAAAGGAGAGCAGCTGTCAGTTAATCAGCCAACAGTAACTGTCACAAACTGAAAACATCTCAACAGCATTTAGCTCAACGAACAAATCTCCGAGCAAGGCCTCTTGCTTTATCACCTCTTGTTATCCAAAGTCATCAGACTTTCTGTGCCATGTTTATCTTACTAAGGATAATGATAAATAAATAAGTCTCCAGGGAGTAACCAGCCTGTTAATGTAAAAGTTTTTAAATTGTTCTTGAGTCCTCAGTCGTTTTTTTTTTGTAGCCAGGAAGTAGGCCCTGTCCCACTGAAATCTGACCCCATGCATAGGGGCTTGGCAGTTTGTCACAATTATCCTCAAGATTCCTTTAAAAAAGGTCTGACTGATCGTGAATCTGACAGGAAGGGGGGGATCACATTGGTGAACCCTTTATCAACCCATCAGCACCACTACATGACATGGGAAGACAGCCAGACATTCTTCACACAGGAGATCCGTTTCTTAGCTCAGCCTGTGTTTAAGTGGGTCCTCTGCCACTTCTCTGCTGCTGATAGTAAGCCATTAGGCTGCCAGACGTGACTCCGCTGCCTGGAGGAAGGATGAGGTGAAGACAATAAACAAATCCAGCAATGATAAACTTCTTATACTCAAGAGCACATCATTCCATTTATTGTTCCTCTTTGACACGATCTATTCATTTAAGAGCCGTAGAAGCTATAATCATCTGTAAACCAGTAATACGAAGGTCTTCGGTCGGTTCAATCAGTGGTGTTTTATCATTCAGATTCTTTGGTTAATGACAGTCAGAGCTTCATTCAGATGTACTGATGACTGGGCCGAGAGAATCTTGCTATGTACATTGTGTTTTCCATTTAGGAAATAAAATACTAATAGAGATATGTAATTAGTTTTATTACCACACCATGTCGCCTTACCAAAGGGATTCTTATTACAAAATGCTTGCAGACAACAACCAGTGGTGCACATGTCAGTTCAACTGTCAGAAACAGATTTATTTTCTTCATTGAGGTGAAGCAACGTTAGCCTCAATCTGAAAGGTAAATCATTTTCTATCCCATTATGAAAACCTAATTCTTGTTAATAAATGAATCAGAAGCTTTCTTTATATTTCTCAGGATCCTAATTTTTCTAAAATCAGCACTTCAAAATTTAGAAAAACTGAATCGTTAAATGAAAAGCACGTCTAATTTTTCATTAACTAACGCAAGCAAACAAAAGTGCAAAATGAATCTACAAACTACCAACCAAAAGGAAATTCAAACTATCAAACAAATATTCAAAATAACATAAACTAAATTGCTTAAAATCTGAAATTATAGTTGTTGTTTCGTTTGTTTGTTTGTTTGTTTGTTTGTTTGTTTGTTTGTTTGTTTGTTTTGTAACCATGTTCTGCCCAGGTGTCCAAACTAGCTGCACCAACAACTCCTGGATGCAGCGGTGAATGGAGGAGGAAACCACAGAGACTGACCAGCCACCCAGCCAAACCCCATCCAGGATACAACACATAAGCCCATGTCAGCCAGGTACCTGATCCTGAATCAACCCACCAGCCACCCCGTCTCCCAATAGGTCCACTCCACCCCCCCTCCCAGGACAATGGACCAGCCCCTGGTCAGGGGCCAGAGCAGCAGGGAGAAGAGGCAGAGGAAGGTCAAAGAACGGCTACCCCCACCAATCACAGACCAGGGGGCATCCAATCATGTCAGTAGCTCACCATCCCCTCACCTTTGATTTGAGACAATAAAACATTTTCTGAAACATTTTTTGAAAACATTCATATTCACTTGAGCTTACAAATTTAAGCATAGTGATTAATTGTTATTAAGTACAGACCTAGAGTGTGATTAATCTGATGAAAAATGCATTGACTGACTGCACTATTCAAAATATAATACCTCTACATACAATTTGTATGTAATCTTTAAAAGAGGAAGAGAGATTGCCATTTTTTTTTCCTTTCTCGGACATGTTTATTCCACATGCATTCACAGATAAAGTTGTGAATATCTACACCACTGCCCACTAGACATCAGCTCTTTATGTGTGAGACAGCGAGGAGAGGATGCAAGAACCACAAATAAGACCAACACAAGAAAGACTTCATGCTTTTTTCCAGTTCTTTTTCCGTTGTTTGATAGAATGAAAACTACAACAAAAATGTGCATAGACAATTCATCCAGCAGCATACGAATAAACTTCTTCAAAATGTTGTGTGCGTATTCTGATTCTTCTGGAACTCTGATCACACAATTAACAAGAACTAGAAAATGAGAGGTGTATGTCTATCTACAGTGGCATTTCGTCAAGTCGCCAGTCCATCAAAATGGGCTATAATTGTGGATCATGATTCAATTCAGTTCCTTTTATCTCGATTAAACAACATGTGTAGCGAGAAAAAAAAAATAGTTCTAGTTTACATCCAGAAATATTATGTACTCAAGACAATCAATTAGTATGAAGAAATGCAAAGGCAATGCAGCCATCCTCCCATTGTCACTTCCTACTTGTTCTTGTAGGGTCGTGGAGTGGCCGCTGCCTGTCTCCACCAGTCAATTACAGAAATTCCTAGTTATTAAACAGTCCGCACAACTTTGGCTAATTATGCCAATTAGTAAAAATTTTCCATTTACGGAAGCCCAGACAATTGCAACGGGTCAATTACTTTGAACCAATTTTCTGTCCTGAACAAGTATGTTGCAACAGTGAGCAGATAAATGCACTGAGTCATTAACTTTGCAGCAATCCCTCAAACAAACCATACACTTGTTGACAGTGAAACAGAAAACTTCCTTTTCACAGGAAGAAAAATACAGCAAAACCTGCCTCAGTGTGATCAGCCATCTGCCACTACTGAATGAAGTTTTAAAAAGACACAACAGACATATAACCAAAAGAACTGGCTCAGAAGCACCTTCCATTTTAAAGAAAGAATAAAGAGTTGATGACAGAAGAAGCTCTTTTACTGACTTTGTCTAAAAGATAAACACAGCTAAAGGAAAAAGCAGTAAACCAGAAATAAAATGAATGGGATGAAAAATGAAGTGTATAGTTAGTGAGAGTAATTGCGCCTTCAAATGCTTTGCTTAGCAGCAAGACAATGTAAAACGCAGAAAGCCATGGCTAACTTTGTCATCTGCAGAGAGAGAATGTGAAGTTCTTGGCAGCAAAAGCTCAAAGAAAGAATAACAGGCGAGATGTAACTTCTATGGAGAGACATCACAAAAAGACAATACGACCTCAATGGCAGCAATAGCAGCAGATAATGTGTAATAAGAGAATATTAGGAGAAACGAGCAAAGTATCAATTGAGAGTCTCCTGTCAATGTTACACTCTTCAAAATTGGAAGGAAAGAGTCAACAGATGATTTTTAATTGCTTCTCCCATGGAGTGGTTTAATCCAGGGAGGGGAGATGTTGTGTTCCAGTTACCTTGGAAGTCAAATCTCTGAGTTTGGTTTGACATCACACCAAACTCAGCATTCCGGTTAACGTAGTTAGAAAAGTCAGGATTTCACCATGTCTACTCACTACAAAGGGTCGAGATTTAATTGTCAAGTGTACTGATTGCCCACATTTTTAGAGACAAATTCTTTCATTTCCCACAATCTGAATGGATACTAGCAAGTTTGGAGGTGGTTGGACACGTAGCCCCATTTCTTCTCCATCAGAGCAGCCATTGCATAACTGTCAGTGCTGTAGAGAGAGTGGAAGTTGTGCTATGTGTCCTTGTGACTGAGCTGACTCAACGACATTCACTCAACAACACTCTCAGCAACTAGATATTTTCTAAATAGGTTCACTGATGATAGCACACAGTTTCTATTTTCCGTTTTGGAAACTTTATAAAAGGTTATTTTACTTAATAAAATGCTGAATCCGAATGCTTTAGAAGGAGGTCAACTGCAGAGTCAAGTTTTCCACATCAAAGATTTCTGAACCTATTTCACATCAGTAATTTTGGAGTTATTTAGGTAAATATTAGTGTTTTTCTGTCAAAAGGCAAAAAAATAAATAAAAAAGACCAGCCAACCTAAAAATAAACCATTAATTGTTGTCAAAAGCATATATGACCATCTACTCAAAATTAAAACAATAATTACTTGCATGTCACATAACGTCCTGGAATATCAGCAACTCGGACCATGTGTCTGTATTTTTCCAGGTCTTTTTCCATGTTATGTTAATAGATAATGCCTGTATTGTTTTACATATGATTGAGGTCAATGTAGCAGGGGAAAATAAAAGAAAAAAGCATATGATATTTTTGTCACTTTTTTAATGTAATACACCACAGGAAGCTTTGTGGCTGGCTGTGATTTGAGCACGTTGTATTTCAACATAGTGTTTCTACCTTCCATGGGTGCAGTTTAAAGAAAATAATGTCTTGAACCCATCTTTTTGTTTTGACAACTAATCAATATCACTTTTCAGTCTTTTTTTTTTTTTAACTGAACTGGTTGCAGTTCAGTTTGAAGGTTCAGTTGAAGCATTCAGAAAATGCCCATTCTGTTTGCTTAACCGTTTGGGAAGTAGTTGTGTGTATGCGCTTGTGTGAGTGAAGGAGCTGTTTGCTACTGTGATTGGTCTGGATCGGTTTACACAAAGGACTAGAAGATTTCTGGTTCAGGAAACAATGAAGTTTAGAAAGCTGCCACAGAGATAAATGTGCCAGCACAGTCAACCACAGCTAATGTGGCGTATGGCAGCCAAGTGTCACAACAAGATCAAATTCGGTAAACTGAGAAAAGCCATGCCAAGCCATTAGATTAAGGCAACCTTTCCAACCTTTTCCAAACCCAACATCGTTTTTCTGGCCCCACTTAGCCACCTTCCTGTCATTTCTCTGATGCTCTGTTGCAGTTCCACCTTCATCCTGTGTCCTGCCTTTTTCACACTTTTCTGTCACTGAGGTAATTATGGCTCGAGCAGTGGGAGAAATTTGGAGCTGGAGGGCTAGGCATTGACCAGCTCTTTGATTTGTGAGTCTCTCCCCTTTCTCCATCTATGATTTCTAGGTCACCTGGCAGAAATCTGAAAATGACAGAAATGTTGGTAGCTCATAAGAAATCAAACAAGTAAAAACTGCTTTACAGCTTCCCAGTTGTTCCTGCAGGAAAATCAATGTTTTCCTTAACACTAAAGCAAAATGGTCTGGCTTCTGTGCAGCAGTAAATGCAGAGCGTGTGCTGCTAATGATAAAGCAGACGATATCTAATCTTGGGACCACTGCTGAATTCAGTTCACTTGTATCAGACCAATTCATAACAAATGTTATTTCAAGGTATTTTACAGGTTAAATTTGTACCCAGTTCACTCATAACTCTGTTAATCCAGTTAATTTTATTACAATCACAGGAACCATTTCTGATCTACATTCATGCTCCCCATTTCAACTAAAATGATGATAGACTATAGTCAAATTCGACTAATTGGTTGGTAAAAAGTTAGCTATTAAAGGAATCCCAGTCATTTGCAATAATTTGTTGACTCAAGTAATCTCTAATCTTGAACATGCAAGTGTTCACGGTGGAGGCAAGCTACTCGTTTTAACAAGAAGAAACCTCCAGCAGAACAAAGCTCAGTAAGGGAGAATCTGAGTTACAGGCTCGGGGATTGAAATGGGGAACAGAGAAAAATGTAGACACATACAGAGTCAAGGCTTCTTTCAACTAGAAATAAAAAAATAGTTAATAGTAGCAATAACGTTTTCAAAGGTTTTCTCAGGTAAAGATACAGCTACAACATGTAAGAACTGATCTAAGTGTGCTTTTTGCAGAAAAAAAAGAATCAGAGCACACTGTTGGTGGCAGCAATAGTTCAGTGAAGAACTCCATGTAGGAAAAACAATCCATGAAACACATATGCACTGAGTGCTTTCTACAGGACACAGAGAGTACACGGTAGCAGTTGATATATGTTTGACTTCCTCCATGAAAGACGCATAGCTAAACAGATAAGCACTGAGTCAAAATACAGTAATTTCTACAAGAATGGAAGCCAAAGAGACTACATGAAGTAAAACAACAGCAATGGCTCTCTCTGACTCTGTCCAAAAAATAAATGCAGATAAACACATAAGCAGTGTGCAAGGAATGCTTTCAAAGGGAAAGAAAATCAAAGGAAGTAGTCAGTGTTAATGACACCAATAGCTCTGCCAAACACTTCACCCAGCAGAAGGAAAGAACTATAGTCAGAAGTAATAAGCTGGGAGTACTTTCTGAAGAAGAGGAAATCAAAACGAACACGAACGTTAACTGCAACAATGACTGTAACAATGACGGTGAAGAGAAATGCAGCTAAAACCAGGAGGACTGAATCCGGACTATGGCAAAGAAAAAAAAAAAAAAAAGGCAGTACAGAAGGGTAATGCCAGTGATGACACCCAGGAAAGATACAAGGCTAAGCAAAGGAGTACAAAGCTGAGTCTTTACTTCAAAAAGATTGTTTGTTATAACCATTCCTTGACAAAAACAACAAACTCCCAATAAGTACTAACAATCACCTGGAGGCATGGTGGTGAATTTACTTATGGGTGTTGTTTAATCTCATTGTGGCATCATGACATATGGGGAAGTTAAATCATACATTAGAGGGTATTTGTATTAATGGCATTGGAGGAGAGACAATCACAAGATTGAGAGCTCAGTTTACTCATCTATACTGTTAGAAAGAGTAAGAGAAAACACTTTTTGTTTTTCATTAAATATAGTGAAAAAGTTATTTTTTCATAAACATTTTTTTAATGCTTTTGTAAAATGCAGGTAATCCTCTTTTACTTCTCCAGTTCCCCTTTTAGCTTCCAATATGAATTTGACCCAGTACTTTTAAGTCAGAGTGGGTAACCATCAGGGGAAGAAGTAAGAATTTGATCTGCTTTGCCCCCTGGTTTGCTGTTTCTGCTAAGCTAAGCCACAAAGATAAATACCAAGCTGTAGACACATTGCCTTTGCTATCTTTAAAATTTGTAAAGTCTTATAGCTGCCAGCAAAGTGCAAGCAATGTTCTGTTGTTTTCTGCAAAAGCAAGCGCAAAAGGTTTAAAGTATTTTCTCTGTCTCTCTCTCTTCCGTTCTTTCCCTTTCTTTTTCCTTTCTTTCTCCTTTTCTCTCTCTCTTTCTTTTTCCTTTCTTTCTTTCTTTCTCTTTCTTTCCTTCTTTTCTTCCTTCCTTTCTCTTTTACTTTCTTCCTTTCAGTGAGAATTCATCAGGTTTTTCCAGTTCAGTTGCCAAGGAGAGACCCAGAAGAGACCCACTGAACAACATATCAAACACTAACTGTTGCTCTCGGACACCAGACTTTAGTGATTAAGCACAAAATTAGCCTAATTAACTGTTTTGCTGCCGTCCATTATATACATGCCTGTGTACCATCAAACTGGCGTATTCTATTATAGTAGTAAATTGAGTTTGTACCCATATTCATTCATAAGTTATAGCATACCACAGTAACTGTATTTCAAAAAAGAAATTTGCTTTATTTAAATTAATGAGCCCTGTGGCATTGATGCCACTAATTTACCTGCACTGTGGAGACTGAGTATGGCAGTGAAACTAATATTAGCATAACTATGGATATTAATATATTTCATATGTAAAGTGTAAAGTTTGGGTAAATTTTTGAAAGCCTTTGACATCTGTGTCCTTCTCTCCTTCATTATGTGCTGGCAGATTTTGCATCTTGATTTAATTTTGAAATTTGTGTTCTCAATAAACTATTTTTAACTTACTGGCTTGTTTATTGTGTGCTTCCGATGCTTTACATTCAGTGATTACTGTAACATGTTGCTTAGAAATGTGATAATCCAGTAGCATGATACTCCAGTAATATAACATTCTAGTATGACCACTTCTTTTTTAGGAACAAGTACTCTAATGTATTATGTAACCTACCTGTGCCACACTGCAGTACTACATTTTACCAGATGGCAGTATGGAGGTACAGCGCACAGCTTTGTAGTGTAACCGCTCTTCTTGTCTAATTGCGCAATGACTGCAGAGTCTGTTCTGTGGCAGTGTAGCAGCGACACAAGCAGATTACGCAGTAAATTTCACAGTGCGGCACTCGTCCACACTGCCATCCAGCAAAATAAATACAAAGCAGCTAGCAGCACAATGTAAGCCAACAATGCAGGAAAGAGAGGTGCACGTTTCTAGCTGGAAATACCATCACTATTTTGGGTTTGTGTCAGTGAATGATGACAATATTATGGCTTCCTGTACACTCTGTACTAGTGACAAGGTTTTATCTAGCTTCAAAAACACTCCATCAAATTTGAAGAAGCACTTTGAGCCACAGTACAGCTCATGTAATCTTAAAAAGAAAGTTCCACTGGTACAAATCAGAGATATGTGACTAACAAAGGAGCTTCCACAACACCTTAGCAACACAAGCTGCACTTCTGTGCAAAACACAAAAAACAAGTTTTTGTTTTTTTTTCATTTATTTTTTTTTAAATAAAAAGTATCAATTTTCCGTTATGTCAAAAAATATTATTTTTATTTCATATTTTATAAAAACGCATTACATCCAGCGGCTGGATTCATGATCATTAACATTGTGCAAGCTCAAGGCAAATAAAACTAGCACTAATTTCACTTCACGGGTTAAAACTGAATTCATTCATGCTCAGAATTAACATTTAAATATTCTGAAATGAATTTCCTCTCTCAGCATGAGTCAGTGGTTGTTCATTCATTTTTAAATGATATAAAGCCTTTAAAAACCTAGATATCAAATGATTTTTTTTTTAGTGACACTGTCACAGCAAAACGATGTCTTACTGCTGTGTCAAATGCTACAGTTGCTGTTTCAAGATCAGGTTCTTGGACTCTAAACACTGCATATGTCTTGAAATGTTCACTTTGAGCAACATTTAACTGCCTTAGTAATCAAACTGTAAGCACTTATTAAGCTATGCATGATTGGAGATCTTCCCCATCATATTTTCCAACATTGAAATCAACATCTCATTTACAAACTTTTACACTGTAGCTTTTAGAGCAGTGCTAAACAGCAGATGTATTCTGTCCCATTATGTTAATTTCAAATATTTGTGTGCCTAATAATTGTTTACACCACAAATATAAGGATAAGAAACCGAACCACCAATTTAAAAATCCTACACATTTCTTCAATTGCTTTTTCACATCTTGTTAATGGTACTCTAGCTCAATATGTGCTCTTCCTGCTATGCTCAAGTTCAAGCATATGCTCCTTCGGAAGTCATACAGATTTTATAATGTAGGGCTTTCTGTTGCTTCACAGAAATGAAATAAAAATGAAGCTAAATTAATTTTAATCTAAACTTGTCAGAAAATAATAATTTCTCAAAACATTTATTTTCCTGCCGTCTCTAAAATACATATTAGTAAATCAAATAATCAACCCTCTCTTCAGCATTTATGACGTTGGTTCAGCTGCTTACTTTTCATCTTCCAGCGTTATGAAGTTTATCAACGAGATTTCTCTCCATCTCTGTGACTTGGTGGATGTGTGATGGATCGTTCTGCTTAATTTCCATATCGAGTTTCATCTCCCATTTCTCTTTCATATTTAGGCAGAGTACTTATCATTAAGGTTTAATAATGCTGAAATTGTGCCCGTATAACTTCACTTTTAAGCTTTGATTAGGATGTGGATCACACCATTCACCTCCTTGGAGGGATTTGATCAGATTTGTTTCTGTAATAGTCTCTTAACTGAAAAAAAAAATGTAAAAGTTTCCTTATTATATTTTTATTTGGGAACTCTAAAACCTACATAATTTTCTTTCTGGACTTTTAGACTGTTATGCTTTGGCTTTTTTCCAGTGCTCCTTATGCTAACTTAGAAACAACCTATGAGAGCCTGGAGGCGTGTCTTAATGCTTCTTAATCACAATCTTGTGTGTCGCTGCTCATCCCCTTTTTTCTCGGCCTTGCTCTCTGGTACCGCTACAGATCCTGTGGTGAATGTTCAGGCTAGTTAGCGTAGCCACCGATGATGCCAGATTAATGATTTTTCTGTAACGCTAAATTGTTTCCATGAGCGTATTTAGCAGATATGTTGACAGTGTTAAGATCCACCTTCTGGCTCTGATTGGTTGTTTTTGGTCGGGAGCGGTCCATTTCTTCAGGCTCCAATAATAGGTCAGGAAGGAGCCATCAGGAGGAGATCGATCTCTTCACAGATTGTCTCATAAACATACTGTCACGACATGGTGACAATTTTAACAAATGTGTAAAACCTATTCTTTCAAAAAGTTGCATACTTCAGCTTTATTGCAAAAAATTTGCTATAAATGTTTTTTTTTTTTTTTTGCTTGAATTAAAATCTTCATTGGTATAGTCAGGGGTTGAATTGCAATCTGTCAAATTAACAGACTGAATTCAGATTTTTCCATTCATTTAAAGAAATCCCAGTCAAATATGGACAACATTCCATTAACGCAACTGGTGTATTTATTTATCAAGGTTATTAGAGTTGCACAAATAAACAACAAATTGTATGCTTATGTGTCTTCCAATCTTTAACTGAGAACAAAATCCATTATTTCTTGTCACTACAGCACCAAGGTGCTCCACTGTTCCTTTGCTCTCATAACAGCTTTATATCCAAGGCCCCGAGATCTTAAACAAACATATAGCTTATTAATAGAATTTATGTGCCATATACCATCTAGTCGGGGTCGGGCTGCCTAATTACCTCACAAGCTGAATAATGTTGGTGTGCTTTATTAATGTCCCATGGTATTGCTAGGGACAACCAATAAATACAGCTCTGGGGATTCTATCAAATGAAATGTGAATATTTCAGTCTTTTAATGAAGCACTACCAATGCACTCCACATGCACCCTTATTTAAAAATGCTCATGATCCTTCAAAGGCATATTACACAAAGAGCGGGTAAGTGATGGTAGCCAAATTGCCTTTTAAAATTGAGAAGTTCCTAAGCCACCTTGGTCCCCTGACTTGCAAAAAAACCTGCAAAGAGCATATACAGATAAGATTCAGTGCACCTTTTTATCTTTCAGTAAATAATGTTATTGTTCGCTAGGTGAACTTAATGAGCACCTTGGGGCCTTTGGGGACTTTCAAACCATCTTATCCCAAAGGGAAAAACAAGGAACTTTGCATTAGAGACTTTGGCATTTTCAGCAGTGGGTTAGAACATCATATTCCCCGTCTCCAGTTTCTCTCACCTTTCATTTGAACATAATGGAAAATCAAACATCATTATCAGAACATGGAGCCATAAAAGACAAATGTATGTGTTACTGCTCACACTCTGTTTTCCTCAGTTCTTTATGGCTTCCCTAAGGAGATGTTCAGGCTTCTTGCAGATCGGCCATAAATCCTAAACTTAGTCCCTTTTTTTTTATCACAATGGGAAGATGGCTGTCTGGCTGAAGACTGAATGTGGCTCAGAGCTGGATAGAGACCTATATGACAGGCCCCACTGAGGACTGAATAGACAGCATCGTCTGATGAATGATCTGCCTGCTTTTTAATCACAAAGCACACACTTCAAGAGGGACATCAACAAAAGTGAATGTGGCAGAGTAGGATGAGTGCAGGGATCTCAGTGTATCTGATGGCTTTTTGTGGTGTATCAGTGAAAGTCCAGCTCACAAGCTTCTCTGCTCAGTCAAGAAAGCTGACATTTGTCTACCTTTAGTTATGTACTAAATTTTGCCATGTGTCACTTTTCTTGTAAAGTCAGTCAGTTTAGTGTTGTGACAGATATTCAGCTGTGTTTGAATGCACTCACATGACAAGCCAGACTAATGTAGTGTGCTTGTGTTGAACTGTAGAACATAGTAACTCTTATTTAATTTGATTCAGTTCTGCATACACTGCCCTGCTGTTGCCAGGGTGCCAAATGTGTGCAAAGTAGACAGCAAAAATTGCCGGGCTTTCCCCCCTTCCATTTAACTCATGTTTACTAAAATACAATGCGAGTGCCTATTTTAAGAAATTACTGGCTTCCAAATTAAGAATTTTTAAAATACAACAGCATTTCGTTCTGGTGAAATGTTTCTCCCTGGGCTAGATTTTTAGCAAACTATAATCTAAAAGAGTGCATTTAAAAGAAGCTCTTTTTTTTTGTCAATAAATACCAGATGTTATTTTGAGTCCCATTTAACATTCAGATGTCAAATGTGATTCTTAATAGTCAGAGCAGACACTTGTGTCAATGGAAAAAAAGGTGACCCTAAGTACATCCTTCAATGGCTGCACATTGATGAGTTGAAAGAAGCAAATTTGTCCTTCAAAGCCTGTTATTATTTGAGCAAGCTGCTGCAATGTACAAAGCACAGTGAGCCCAAAGCATGGGTTGCATTTGCTCTCTACACTCCAGTGCAAAATGAGACTAGTCAAGCCTTAATGTAACCAGCATAGCTGGATAAAAATCTATACAAACTCAATTATGAATCAATTTGAGTTTGTGTCAGACAGTCTGGTGCCAACAGAGTGGATTTTTTATTAACTTATGGTCTGGGAAGAATGAAACACTTTTCATTTGTGTACTTCAGTATGTTGCTTCATGATTCAGAGGAAGGGTGTTCACACTTTGTCTTGGATGGATCTCAGATGGGGACCAGCTTGAGCTGCTCAATGTTGTGAAGTAGCATACATAGCCTTGACAATGTTTCTTATGACTTTTTACATATTGGCAGGATAATGTATTGGGATTTTTGTGTAACAGACAACCAAAACGTAGCACATAAATGTGTTCGAGCAGAGAATAAAAAAAATAATAAAAAATCTCTAAAATGTTGCATTTTTGCTGTAATTACAATGACAGTTCTGTTGTGTCTGTACAAGCACAAGTATAGCTAGGGGAATTTTTGCCCATTCGTCTCCATAAAAAGTCCAAGTTCATTCACATCACATGCTCAATAAATTTATAGATATATGCACATCAATTTAAATGTCCTGCTGAGGATTTGCACTTCAGGGCCATTATCGTGCTGAAAGGTGAGCCTTCAACGCTGTCTCAATTGTTCTGCAGCCTCTGCCTTTCGTCCAGCATGCCTTGCATTTAGTGTTGTCCGTCTTCTCATAACTTCTGACCAACTCCTTTGTACTTGCTAAAGAAAAGCTTCCCCTTAGCATGATTCGTCCACTACCATATTGTATAATCAAGATGGCGTGTTCACGGTGTTTTTGTATTAGTTTTCTGCCAAACAAATTTTTACATGTGGGCCAAAAACAACAAAAGAAAAACTCAGTTTTGGTCTCCTCTGACTATACTTAGATTCACATTTGCTAAATGTACAACATTGCTTTCTTCACGGCACGCCTACATGATTTGTGCTGTGCACAGCTAATAGTAATATGGATCTCTGCAGCTCCTCTAGAGTTACCACAACGCTTTTTTAGTTCCTTTTCCAAGTGATGCTCTTCTTTCAGTTTGAGCGGAATAAACATGCTTTGGTAGAATTGCACTGTGCTTTTTTTGATTTTCCTATGATGAACTGAACAGTATTCCATGAGATGTCCAAAGATTGGAGCATAGTGCTATAAACTTTCTCTGCTTTAAACCTCTCCACAGTAACATGAGTTTTCCTTAACCTTCATTTAAATGATTATTCAAGAATACTCTCCTTTTGACCTGTGAGGTGAGGCCTTCTCAGAAATATGTATTTTTTTTTTTTTGTGGAGTTTTTATTTAGCATTATGTAGGCTCTAAATATTTTTGGTCCAATGTAAACAATTTAGGTGGAGCAGAACACAAATGCATGCTACACTTGTCTGGTTTTTATTTCAGGAAGCTCTTAAAAAATATCCATCCTTTTCAATCTAGCTCAAAACTCATAGTTGTCAGATAAAAGCCAAATAAAATACCCTAGAGTTTGTTGTTGTCGTGTAAAAAAATGTGCTAAAGTTCCAAGAGGCATGTATACTTTGTCAAGGTTCAGCATTTCCTTTAGTGTCTTTGACTTCACTGTTTACCATTGTCAAAGCAGAGACATAATGAAACCGAGACAGCAGGAGGCAGGATGTAGCTCAACAGTTGATTGAATAATTAAAGTTAAAACCCTCCCACACTGATTCATATTACCCCATTACTGAGAAACGTTTCAGTTCATATGCATTTTACCCAGCACCCCCACTGTCCTGTTCTAGCATGTCAAACTGGGTCACAGACTTGAATGCATTAATTCTCACATTTTATTCTGTGTGAACCTTGACTGCTTCAGATGTTAGCATGCTGAGAGTTAGTTTCCAGACTAGTTTTACCACAAAGAAACATTTCTTCATCTATTAGACAATAATCTGTGTTTGTTAAATGTCTGAGTAAGGTTTTTATATGCTCTCACTTGACAAATAGCTGCCATTTTGGAGAGTCCCTCACTCTGCACCTGTCATACCCCGAGTTGTTATTGATTTGAGAAAGCCAGCCAGGTGGTGAATAGGATTTTCCATGGAGTGTAGTTTCTCATTGAACATAGACAGATTGTGCACACACTCTCATGTGTCAGTGCAGGAATAACAGCTGAGTCTTGAATAAACTGAGATCTAATAGTCAGGGGGACGACCCAGCATTACAATCAATCTGTCAATCATTGTCCTTCAGGTCATTATCATGGGCTTGTTGACTGTATTATAACTGGTCCACCTACTTTGTGTTAGTGTGTGTGTGTTGAGGGGCAAAAAAAAAAAATGTCATTCTTTGTCCCATTGGTTCCATTAAAAGCTGCCCTACAGTAGTTTGTCCATTTGCTAAAAATTCTTGGCCTGTCCCTTAAGGTGAAATAAAATACTAAAGAATGATACAGCAGTAGTTGACCAAGTCCCCCACCGTCCCCAGTATTTACACCTTGGGTGAGATGACCTCTCATTAGCAAGAAAGTGGGTCATATAGGAGCTGGTGGTTTTCAGGTCTTGAGCGAGAAAAGCTCTGCATCCTTCATACTGGGAAATAAAACAACCCTCTTGGTAGTCATTTACTATCTTGCTGCCAAGAGTAGAGTCATTAATTGGAAATGGTGTGGAATGCTTGGCTTGGCATATTCTTCCAAGCCTACTTAGAACGAAGGTTTTCACAGCCAATAAACTCAGGCAAATATGATTGAAAAGTATGCCATGTCGAAGACAGGTATAATTGTGGCAATAGTAGGTGGTTGGCTGGAGGAACATTATTTTTCTACAATAAAATCTTTCCTTTTCCTACATGTTAACCATTTTTGTGCTTCGTTTTCCTCTCCTGTTGTTAAAAAATTACAACTGCCCTGTTGAGGTGTCTTGAAGATGATTATCCTGTGAGCCTGGACGTCTGTAACTGAACACACCCAGGGGAGCCTCATCACCCCTGCTGTAGTAGAGAAGAACAAAAAGAGCGGGGAGGGAAGAGAAGGCAGGAATTCCACTGAGCTACAACAAAGAACTCAGTCGAATATTTAAACCCCCTGCACCCATTGCACCATCGTGCTAGGTTAACCTGCTGAGCTTAAAGACAACTCGATCCTCTCCTCACCTTGGGAGCAAGTTATACTGAGGCATGCTGAGCATTGTCTGCTTACATTCGTCATCAATTGAGACAACTCATAACTAAATGAGAATTTGTATTTCCAACTCTCGCTTTCTTTGTTATTAGATGAGCCCACCCTGCCATCTTCTCTGTGCAACCCAGAAGCTGCCCCTCTTCGTCTACCCCGCCCAGACAAATCCAACATTTAAAGATTTATCTCTTAAATGAGAACCTTTGGTAAACAGGCTAATCTGTTTGGCAGCACTCACAGTCATGGCTGAATAAAACATTTGACAACACTAAGCTTCTGAATCTTCCTATCTCTCTCTGGCAAAAGGCCTCTCTCTGCCTCCCTTCAGGGCTTCCTCATTGTTAATCCCACTGATCACATTCTTCTAGCTTTTTGCCATGCTGCAGGGGTGTGGCTGGACTTTTGTCTTGTCTGACAGAGAGTTCATTATGTGATTGGCGAGGAGCTAATGCAATAACACTTGTCACGTGCTACTACCGGGGCCAAGCCCAGCCATTCATGAAGCACTCCGTTCTTCCTCCTCTGCCGTCTTCCTCGTTATTGTGGAGGCAGCCTGCCACCTCTCCCGTGGCGACAGGTTCCCTCTGAGGTATTTAACCACTTGTCTTGGAAAAACCCTTTTAATTGAAATGGCCCGTTGGCTGATAAGCTTCTGGAGCTTTATCTGGGAGGAGATATAGTGGCTCGGGTCTTTTTTTGCTGGGAGGTTTTGCAGTAACTAACTCCATTTCTAATAGTGTTTTCTTTTCTTCAAATCTCACTGGTGGTTTGCATCGTTTTAGGCAGCTTCTTTTTCATGCTGAGAACTTTCTGTTAGTCAGGGTGTTTCCTTCTTTTACTCTTTTCACAACGGTGGGAAACCCATGTTTTATCTAGGTGAGGACACTGTTGCAACCTTAGAACATGTACAGTAATTTGAATCATCAAGCAAGGTTTTTTATTTTATTTTTTATTGTTTTACTTATGCCCTTTGTACACAGAACAAAGACCTTTGGGAGATTTTAAAAGTATTCATACTCCTAAACCTTTGTCAATACATCCAGAAAAGTTTGAAACATACATGCCATACAGGAATAAATAAAATATAAAGCTGTAAAGCACCAACATAAAGGAAAAATAATAATAAAATCATTTTAGTTGCAGTTTTCACCCTGTGGTTTGTACTATAAAGTACCTATTTTTTACTTAACTTAACCAATTCTGATGATTTCTTCTTCAACATGGCTGGATTTTCGCATTTTCCCATTCAAATGCTTAGAAGCGAAGCCAGTGAAGCAGCAGTGAGCTGAGCCTCACCTGGGATTGCACAACCTCTCGCTAACTGCACTGGCTGCCACCACTAGGAGAGCAAGTTCGTCCTGTCTGTATGCCGGAAATAAAATGGCTAAAAAACATTGAATATATGGACTGATTTTCCATAACTTAGCTTATGTATATAACGTACAGTGTTTGTTATGTGTGTGTATCGTGTTTTGTGTGCGGAGGAGCGATCAGAAACGGCAGAGAACAGATTCGAGGTGAGGCAGGCAATTCTCTTGCCTCATGGCAGGGGGCGCTCATGATCCCAGATATTGTGACTGCACAACTGTAGAGTAAGAGACAGTGAGCTAGCCATGGAGCTAGCCATACAGTAAATAAGTAAAGTACAGCGATATATTTGTTTTCTTCTCTCTTCCGACGTCAACATGAAAGTCTACATTTCTACACTTAAACAGTTTTCTAAAGTGTATTTTCAATTGAAGCAGGAGATAATAACTAAAGGAAGACCAACACCAGAGCTGAAAGTTTTGCTTTGAGACAGTTTGACGATTGTTAAACTGAGTAGAAAAGACACGCCGAGGATAGACTTGGCTTTGGATGAACGGATATTTTTGTGCAGAATTAGCGGTCCATGGATTTCATTGATAAGTAAAGTTAAGACCGCAATAAGTTGGTTTTGTTTAGTTTTTTTTTTTTGTTTTTTTTTTAACGAAATGTGCGTTTTGTGGGCTACAGTTTGTATGTCTAAGTAATTCAGTAAAGTAGAAGCGGTAGCTAATCTAGTTTTTTTTGGTATTAAGTCCTAAAACATGAAGTGGTATTATTGTCAGTTGCTATGGCAACGAGTCTGCGTAGCTTGGCGAATACAGTCTTTCCCTTTGCTGTGGATCATAGCACGAAATTAATACCTACATTTCTAAGTTTCACTGAGTTAACGTGGCTATGGATGACATGTAAAAGATTAGTCTTTTTGCCCCTGAGCTTTTAATCCCTGCGCAAAATTTCCAAAATTTCCGTATGTCCAATAACATACATGGTGTCTGTATAGTCGTAAGTCAGTGCCTCACCATATATAGAGTCAGGAATTGCCTCAATGAGACTGGCTTTGTAGTCATCCTGGATTTGGATTTGTTTTTGTAAAACACTGGAAAATGGACGTCATAGATTTCTAAGGTCCACACAGTAATCTAGTTTGTTAGTAGAAATGCATGCTTGCTTGCTTCATGATTGCATCTTTTGGCTACAACAAAGCACACTGCATTCCAGTCCAACTCAGCAGGTAAAATTCAATAATAATATGTGACAAGCAAAAAGCACAGTAAACAAACTCAAACGCCGTCTTACTTTCCCAGAGATGGCATGAAGATGTGCACAGTGGGATGAGCTCATGAGTACACACAACCCAAATTACTGCTTGTATGTTTAACAAAACACATTGCAGCTACCTGGGAACACAGAGTCGGGGATTTCTTTGTTTGATATTCAAACACCTTTCATGTGAGTTTGTAAACAAACTTCAGCCTCTCCAGTTGAGTTTAATTTGAAATCCATGTGATGCTGAATAAAATCTGATGAGCTCTTTCTGAGCTCCAACCCACATCACCCCTCAGGCCATGACACAAATGATTCACCCGGTGGTCATTTATAATCAACAGACTGTTCTAATCACAACCCTTTAGTGAACAAATCCATGTGACTCTCATGTACCATTTGAATTATTCATCAGTGTTTATTAGGTCCTTTCACTTACTTGTACTAATTGGAACAACTACTACTTGTGTGCCTGTTTGATAATAGTTACATTTAGGCTGTCAAGTGCATATAATGGCCACCAGGGTTCTTGTGCTTTGTATTTATGCATAGACGTTAAGGCCTATGTTTTAAAAATGCATATTTTCATGCAATGCCGGGCATATAATGTGAGTAGAAGAAAATTCCCATTGACTTCATTAAAAGGATGTTGTTTTTTTGTTTGTTTTATTTTTACTTTGAGTTATTTCTATTAATAAATTATATATAGTTTAATGAAGGATTTGTTTAATTTTTCAAAACAGTAGATCTTCAGAACATGTTTGGATAGAAACCTGGTATGGTAAAACAAAAATTGCTACTATTACTAGTTTGTATTCCGCTTTGTTTATTCTATGACAACCCTAAATGCAATGTAAGCACCCCAGTATGCAATAGCATAATCTAGATAGATAGATAGATATTGTCTTATCTGACACTACTAATTCCAAGGTCATTAACAAGCGCTCTGGTAGTTGTTGTAGGATCTTTGGCCACGCCTCCATAGCTTTCTTTCAGGAGTTTTGAAAATTTCTACCTTCTACTTCTCCAGCACTTGTTCTGTACTGTGTGGCTTTCTTTAAATTTCTTGATACTTCTCACTCCACTTCTTGACACTTGGAAATGCTGTGTATACTCCCTGCTTTGTGAGCATCACCATTTCTTTTTCTCGAGTTTAAACTCTGTTCTTTTGTTTTTGACATGATGCTTTATCAAGTTACAGCTTAAACCTTTAATGAGGATTTTTTTTGTGTGTGCGTATAAAGCGTAGGCCAACCTTAGCTTTACTTTGACTGATCTTTACAAAGTGAAAGCACATGATTTCACAACTGTGGTTTGTGCTTTGGCTAAGTAAAAATAGGTGTTTTTTTTAAAGCTGAAGTATGTAACTTCTTTTTTTTATTATTATTTTTTGGTGTATTTGTTAAAGCAATTATAATGTCATGACAGTATGGAAACAGGTCATCTGTGAAAATATTGATTTCTTCCACCTCCTTCCTGAGATATTTTTGCCATCTGAAGAAAACAATAAGAGCCAAGAGGAACATCATAATGCAGTCACTCAACCTCATGTACTCGCTGCTAAATGTGGTAATGGCGGAGAAAGAACTTATAGTTACAAAAAAACTGTTTACTCACCATCATCAGTGGATATGTAAACTAGTCTGAGCATTCACAACGATGATGTAAAGCTGTAGTGGTAGTAGAGAGCAAGAAGACACGGAGAAGGGTGATGAAAAGCGCCACATGAGATTGTGATTAACAGCTTTAAGACCCACCTCCTGGCTCTGATTGGTTGTTTCTGGGAACACTGGGAAAGGGCAAAGGACCTCGATTTTTTTTTCCCACAGATTAGGTGTCTCATACCATCCTGTCATGACATAGGGAAAGTTTCAACAAGTACGTAAAAAAATTCAAAATAAATGTTACATACTGCAGCTTTAAGGTGGCTAATAATTTTGACGGTGTTTTTGTTGTTTTTTGTGAAAGAATTTGCTTTCTATGTGCAAAGAATTTAATGGAAGCCTCCAAAATAAAAACTAGGATGTTTGGAAAAGCTGTATAAAAAAATATAATTTATCTGTTCAACAGAAGGTGAGCAGTTTGATAATTAAAAAAAAAATACTTTTATACAGTGGGTTAATAATTTTGACCTCGACTGTAGATGATAATTTTAAACAAAAAAACTGATGTCATAGTTACAAAATATTATA